>NC_067476.1:125338483-125518799 GCF_947179515.1 Apodemus sylvaticus
CTGTGTTCATTTCCAGGTCTGGGTGGTTGTGTTACAGTCAAGAATAGATTTTTTTTCTTTTTTGTATGAAACTCACACCAACATGTCCAGAGCTGATGGAGTAATAAGGGGATAGTTATATCTGCAGTTCACGCTCTAGTGTTTCAGACTGAAAACAAAACAAAGCAACCAAAAAGCAAAAAAGACAAAAACAAAAACACCTCCCACCTTTTGATCTTGCTGTTTAAAATTATTCCAATAAAAAAACACCTTTTTATAAAATATCAGTATTTATATTAACATAAAGATATGCTATGCCAATGTATAAAGTATTAAAAAAAATTTAAAATTGAAGTATTAGGCCCATATGGTTCAAATATAAAAAAGTTTGGGGTCTTTGTGTTTTTTATTAAATCACAGAATTCATGGCAGATAGTAGTTTTGCTATATTTTAATAATATAGCAAATTTTAAAGTATAACTTAAATTTTAAAGTATAACTTTGTAAATTTTATCTTCCCAGAATTTAACCATGATATTTAGATAATAACTATTAGCTGTCTTTCCAGGGAGGCAATAACAGACTGATCTTGAGCCTGTTTGCAAAGGCTCCTTGTTACCTGTGGCAGTCCTGCACAAAGGACTGAGCTCATAGCTGCTTCTTGAGGTTGTCCTAAGATTTACATTTAATAGTCTAAACAGAGCATTTTCAAACTGAATAGAAGGTACACATCAATCAGCACATGCTAGCTGTTGCCCACATAGCTATATAATTAAACAAAGCATAAACATTATCATACCAATGTCAGTGACAATCTTAAAGACTATTCCTCTCTTATGTAATTTAATTTCATTTCCAAATGTGTGTCACACATTTTGAAATGTGTAAAATGAAAATATAGATGAGAAGAAAGCAAAATTCAGGCAAGACTGACCTCCTTACACAGAAGACAGAGGTAGCGTAGGACTCCTTTGGTTAAGGGCCTGCTGTGCAAGCTTAGGAATCAAATTCGGTTCCTTTGCAAACCTGTTGGGGGCAGTGCTGTGTGCCTGTAGCTCCGCCTAAGGAGGATTGGCTTGGTGGCCAGCCATTCCAGATGAATGAAAGGCCTTGTCTCCATCAATCAATAAATAAAGTGGGTGGGGACTGGTAAGATAGTACAGTGGTAAGTACACTTCTGCACAGGCATGAGGGTCTGAGATCAAATCTCCAACACCTGTGCAAACAGCTGGACATGGCCACACCAGCTGTGCAGGGTCAGAGACAGGAGAATCATTGGAGTTTGCTGACTAGGTTCAGGTTCAGTGACAGACATTACATCAGGGAACTAAGACAGACAGTGATAGAACAAGACACCTGGCATCTTCTTTTGGTTCTGACCTCCTTCATGGGTACACATAACTGCACACACATGTACAGATTTAACACACACACACCTGTGCATACAAATTACACAAATACCTACAACATACACAAAAGATTGTCAAGCATTTAGTAAGAAGTAACAGAAAAACATACCATATATATTACTCAACTATTATCAGTTGCTTTCGTCCATAATAATGCCGTAAGCTGTCCTGACTTCTAGTTACTTACAAGAAGTTATTTTTTTTTTCTCATGCTCATGAGAACCTGGGTCTGCAGGTGGTAGGTTGGTCACCGTATCAACTAGATCGGCTAAATCAACTAGATCAACTAGGATCGGCTAGATGGTTCCATTTTGAGATATGAATTCCATATTCTCAGCCTCACTCTACTCTGGGTCGAAGGCTGTTCTACCTATGTCTGTGCAACCACAGCTGCGAAAGCATCTTCTTCCTGTGGCAAACAGTGAGAGCACAAGACCTGATTCCAGCTCTGCAGCACACTGAGGTCCTGCCGGTATCTTATGCACTCAGATTTCATTATCCAAGTCAAGTGGCTGAGTCCAGCATCAGTGGCGTGAGCTTCCTACTCACAGGCGGAGGACACTGGCAGACAGTTACCCTGTTACAGGGCACCGCAGACTTAGGACCAAGAATTTAGTCTGTGAACCGATTTGCTTGCGCAGACCTGTGTTAGAACTGGTAATAGCCTGCCAGCGAGCAGCACACGTCAGCCTGCTTGCCCAGCAGTGGCCAAGGACTTACCCTGATTGATTTCTCTTTCTATTCCCATTTCTATACACAGCTTGTGGAAAGAACTAAAAATATCAAAATAACACCTTCTGGCCATAATGCTGGGATTCTGCCTTGCAGTCTCCCTTGGTGGAGAATTAAACACATGCAAACCCCTTCTTCTAGTATGAATTCATTCTGCAGGCGGGCTCCTTCCTATGACTCATGTAAACTTCACAATGTGTTCTTGCAAATAGCACATGTTTAATAAGTACGGGTTAAAAGGTAGATGGTCAGAAATAATTCTAGAGGCTTGGGAAGGAGGCAGCGGCAACATTCTTACTGGTTATTCTGCTTTTTAGGGTGGGAAAGTAAAATGTCACATCACACACTACATAAGAGCCGTGGAAGTGTATATCTCAAGTGAATAGATGATTCTAAATGTGCAATAACTGGGAAAATTTAGCTCCCTGGAAGCTAGCTTCTGTGTGACATTTATTTTTTTAGTCGACAAAATAGCCCGGTGCTTCCCTGTAGGTAGGTATTGCTTCACACTTATTGTAACCCTTTTAAAATCCCTTCTAGAAACCACAAGTTTATATGCTCTACCCCACTTAACTTTTTATTGTTTATATGTTTCCTGTGAAGATAGACAGATTGAGCTGCTCCTTACCGAACACTTAATTGGTAACCAAGCAATGTGAGTCGGTGTGGTGTGTCGGCGTGGTGTCTTCTTCTCCCTCCTCCTCCACCCCCCACATACACCGGCAGAGGCCCACTTTTTCAGTAAGAACTCACTCATTGTAAGCATTTAAAATGGATGGAAAGATAAAACGCAGCCAGAATGTCCTTCTAAAAGGCAGTGAGATGCATGTTAATCTAATTGCCCAAGAGTGCACGGTGGGCTTTGAGAGCAAGTCTTCTGCATTGGCGCCCCCTGCTGGATTTGAGCGTGAATTGTCTCTGAAATTGAAAAAAACCGTACCTTTTCAGCTAAGGGCGTGCTACTCAAATGGCAAACGCAGGCTGGGCGGGTGATGGTGCATGCCTGTAATCCCACCACTGGAGGCGGGGGGGGGGGGGGGGGGGCGGGGGGCAGGGGGGCAGAGGCAGGCGGATTTCTGAGTTCGAGGCCAGCCTGGTCTACAGAGTGAGTTCCAGAACAGCCAGGGCTACACAGAGAAACCCTGTCTCGAGGGGAAAAAAGGCAAACCCAGCCTACTTCTAGAATACCTTTCTCCCATGATGAACATGCCAAATGATTCCTAACCTAGCTTCCCAGAAGCAGAAATACTCAAGTAGAAAATTTCAGCTCTGAATGTGAATTTCTTTTTAACTGCCAGAAACAGTTCCTTGCATTCCTAAGACTTGTTTCTTTCTCTGTCTGTAGTCTCCAGTTAAGAAGCATCTCTGTCTCTGATGTAGTCACACTAGAACAGACATGGGAGCCAGACTAATTTTAAAGGCAGCCTGTCACCCACAGACTTCAGACCTATTATGAACTCTACGTTATGAAGTCTGCCTGTTTGGGGGAAACGGGCAGATCTTCTGCTCGACTCAGCCCATTTGGTAGGGAGGAAGGGAAGAAATAATTGGCTAAATTTTAGGCACGTGCTCTGGAACCAGCTTGGCCTTATTAAGGGAAGAAGAACAACCATGATGGCTATTTCCTCCCAAGAGCAAACATCAGAGCTGCCATCCTCAATAGCAGGTGCTGTGTGGTGCTGTGTGGCGTGTCACTTACTGCAGTGGATTTAAAAGCACACTGAGAAGTCCCTAGCTTCTCATATTCAAAATTTCTCTGTGTCCCCCTAAAGTTGAAAAACTGAGTAGATTCTGTACATAACTCGGGTACTCATTGACTGCTGTCTTGTTCACAGTAGAGGCTGCCTGGTGGATTGTTTTGCAGAGTATCTTGGTAGTGGTTCTCTGCAAGTTCTAGGGGTATTATTTTATCTCTACTAGTCAAGCAACCCTCCCCTCCATGGGGAGGATTCTAATACTTCTGCTTTTGCTTTAGGAACCAGTAGTGAGGCAGCACATGCCTACTTTCCCAGCATTCAAGAGATCCAAGGGTGAGAACTGCAAGGTCAAGGTCAGACTGCACACAGAGTAAAACCCTGTCTGAAGGCTCAAATCAAACCAAACCAGGAAAGAATGAACAGTACCAAGTGGTAGTACTGAAAACACAGTAAGATAATAAGTATTGGTGACTTCGGCCTACTTACAGGCCAGGGATAGAGAAGGCACGGCAATCTTTCTGCTCTGTGACATTGGCTAAGGTGGCCATTCTGTATTCTACAGGCAGCTGGGATGGACTAGAAGATGCAACACTGTCTCCCTCACGGGTCTTGCTTCCTCAGAGCTTGGTTCCACGGCCCTCTCTGTCCAGGGGAGTCTAGTCTGAACTGCATTGCAGTTCTGCCTCCCTTTCCCAAAGGAGAAAACAGGAACTGTCATTCTGAGGCAGCTCAGAAGGCTCAAGACATCGTTTCTACCTTATCTGCTTGGTCAATCAAGTGACAAGACATATCGTGTTCACACAGAAGGCAGTTAGCTGCTGCTCCTGGACAGAAGGTGTTATGGTCATTTGTACTTCATATTGCTAACTTCTTAGGTTCAGATTTCTATATGTAACTACATTTTATATTCCTTTCCTGTATCTTTAGATAAGGTAATAATCTGCATTTCCCTTTTCACAAAAGTGTTTGGAGATCTCCCCAAAATTAATTATAAAATCAGGTCTTTACTTGCCCTTGGGGGTATATTTTCTCAGCCTGTGAATTCACAAATTTTAAGACAAAAAATAATTAGTTGCAAGTAGCCAACCTCCATTGCTGCCACCCATCAGTTATATGTTTTTCAGAGTTATACTGTTGATCAGGGTAATGAATTCAGGACAAAAACATTCACATATTGATGTGTTAGACCGCCATATACAAGATAAATGAAAATAAAAATCTTGAAAGTCCATATCTAACAAAAACATAAAAGGCAAAGAAAATCAGCCAAGCTCCTCACACTGAGAATATTACTTGATTCAAAGCCGAAAAGAAGATTGGAAGTAAAACGTGTTTGGCATCTTTGGAAATGGCCGGCAAAGGAAGAAATGCTTCCAGCACCAGAGTGAATATTATTTACTTCAATATTGTTTTTACCTCTAGCAAGCCCCGGAGAAGAGACGAGCATAAATGCACTTATTTACATGGGGGGGGGGGGGTTCTATGTCATGCCTCTGATTCATCTCTCCGCTGTGCTTTCGGGGAGTCATGGTACATTGCTTGCAATTAATTTCAGTGTCGCGTATTAGCCATAAAGAGATATTTCATTAAATGACTTGATTTTTTTTCTCCCCCTGTGGTTTTTCTTAAAAGATGAAAGTGGTCCAGAGGAAAAGCAAACTGCGGAAGAAATGGAAGGGCAGAGCCAAGAAGCAGGTGGGCTCAGGTTTCTTTTGAGGAGTCTCCTAGGCCTCATCCACAGAGGTGATCAACAACTTTACTCACTGTTATTGTCTGAGAATGCTTATGCCTTTTCAAAGCCTGATTAACCCAGTGTTCCTTCCTCTCTCCAGTTCCGTTAACTCTGAAGTTGACTGTGCTTCCATACAAAATGCTGCACTCTTGTTACCGATTCCATTTCCTTCTCGTAATAACTGATTGCCTAGTAATGCGCTAAGAACTGTGGGCCAAGATCGGAGGCACAGTGACAGAGCTTGGATGACTTAGATCAGGGTCAAAATGAGCAGACAGAGTCAGAGGAAGACAAAATGGAATTAGAACTATGTGAAGAAAATGAACAGGGAAAGAAAAGGCTTTCTTGTCATACGAAATGGGATGTTTTAACTTTCTTGCATTTAATTTTGAAAAGCCATGTCTCTGGCTATCTTTGCATGTTGTAGATGGTGCCAAATGACCCAGAGCAGCAGCCCACTCCCAGCGGCTATAAGATAAAACACCTTTCTGACATCACCCCTATTAAAAGAAGTCGCTGTGCCTATTGATTATATTGTTATAGATTCTACACTGCAGATTATAAATTTAGCATTTTAAAATAATAGCTGTTCCAGTTCATAAGGGATTGAAATCATTTTTGAGTTATCACTGCCCCCTACCCCGCCCCATTTTTGTCCTTGGGAATGCTGTCCTTTAAGAGCACATCATATGAATAAGAGCCACAATCATACGGATTCCAGCCTTACTGCCCCCCCAAAATACCCCCTTCCCTTCAATCTCCAAGCTATTTTCCTTGTTCTATTGAGCCCCCTTGGAGGGGAACGTGTTTATAAAGAGTAAGCTCTGACTCCTGTGCCCACCACATCCTAATCCATATGTTGAACTCTCAGAGTTAAACTAGGCAACATGATGTGTTTTCTGCTGAAAACTTCTACACTACTCTTGGGACTGCTTTGAGTAAAGAGATTTTATTATTAACTGAAAAGATGGAGTTGAAGGATGCTAATCAGAGGATGCATTGAAGCAAGCCAGGAATGGCCTTGTGTACCCGTTGCTGGATCAGCTGCTCCTTTCTTTTGAACAGAATAAATTCTTGGTACTAGAAACTGTTCTGGTCTGACAGTTCCCACCCACTACCCTTATACCATCGCACTGTGTCAAAGGTGGGCTTACATGAAAAGCTGTCATTGTTTCATGACGACATGTATTAGTCAGCTAGCTACTGGCTGCTGAAGACCTGGTCTGACTGCTGAAGTTTTATGAGTTTTATTCATTCAATGTGCTGTTCCAAGCTGTCTTTATTAACAATGATTTTCTCTTATCACTGTACATACACACATACAACACATACATGTACACATACATACATACACACATACATGCACAAACATCTGCACATATATGAATACACATACACATGTATACACACATACATGCACATGTACACACATGCATACACATGTATACACATGCATACACATGCATATACATGTATGCACAGGTACACACACATACACACATAAGTGCACACAAACATGTACACACATACGCACACATATGTGTATAGACACACACACACACCCCAATGCCTATGTTTTATTTATTCATCCTTTCCTCCTAAATCAGTTAGTTTTGGTAGTTTCTTTTTGGTTTTGTGACCATCTTTTGAGATGTCAGAGTGGAAGAGTATAGGCTTCCTCTACCTATTGAATATGAGACCATTATCACTCAGTATGGCTCTCATAGGTGTTTATTGCAGCATCTCAACTGCCTTCCTCAGTGGCTCCTCTCGCCATCCAAGACAGTGTGCTGATTGGTGGAGACTATCAGCAGGGTCCATTTAGAATTGTGCACAATGCTGATTTTGCCCTTTCATAGCCCCCTCTGATTAGGCAACAGAACAACCAAAGACATAGTTTTGGTTGTTAAAGCCTCTTGACCTGTTGTTAGTTTCCAAAATAAAAATATCTTGCTTTCATTCAACATAGTTCCCAGTGCCAATGTTGATTGCATAACTCTGCAGGTCTCTTCCACATAATGGAAAAACGCAGTCTCAAAATAGCATAATTTATTTACAGGTTCTGACAGCTGTCACCATCAAATCAAATACAATTGCATATAGTATTTATCAAGAAATCAATAATAAATATATATTGAAGGTTGCCTACCTCCCAAGCACTGAGTGTGCACTGCAAATGTTACATTTAAAACAATATCCGTAGTTCCTTGAAGCATATAGTTTGGTGGGGGAATACCAACAATAAACAAATCAAAAGGATACAATTATCAGAGATTTCAAGTAGCTTGCAGAGCAGAGAGGTGAGATTGAGGCAACCCTCAGAGGGCAGCTCTAAGGAGGACTCACTCAGGAAGTGTTGCTGGAGATGGGCTCTGAACACGGATGTGGGAAAATCCCATTCTAGACAGAGGGAACAGAGAATAAATTGACTTCCAGATGGGAAAGGGGAGAGGGGTGTGACTGGATCAGGGTAGGCTCAGCAGAGTGTGAGATCTGGTAAGAAATCATAGGCCCAGATTATACCTATAGCATGTGCTTCAACTTTACTACAGAGAGAACTTATTGGAACATCTTAAGCATTGGAATAAATGATCTATGTATTAATGAACTCATTTTGACCCATTTTTACTCCCCGGCAAATTGTCTACAGGCATCATGACAGAGGATTCTAAAAATAAAGACCAAAAAACTGAAAAAATGGCACATTCTAGAAATAAGAAGTGGCAGGGTATACAAGTTGTGGGGCACATGGGGGAAAGAGGAATCCCATGTAGGTCTTAGGAGTCTACTAGCTTCAGTGTCTCTGGCAGTCGGGGGCTGGGCAGCAGTACCACTTAACTGCTCCATGGAAGACATTTTGTGAAAAAAGTTAATCATTTCGTTTTTGCATCAATAAATTTGAAACTATGTGCAGACAGCCATAAGGGATGCCACATTAGATAAACATGTTCATATTAGGGAGACTTTAGGCCAGGTATAGGGGACACTGTGATATAAGGGATATTTACAGCCTGGGACTAAAAGGAGAGTCAGTGAGAACAATACGTAATTGTCAAAAGCAAAGGAGCTGGGATGCCATCACATCTACATCACCCTGCCCCCCCAAAAAGGCAGAGGCAGCTGCTACAATAACGTCTTGAAAAGAACAGGAACAGGGCTGTGAACCGCTTCTGAGAAGTCAAAACAGATAGACAGGAAGAAAGGAAGTTGAGCGTGACGCTCCATGGAAAGATGTTCTCTGAGAGGGAGGCTGAGGCAGGAAGACGACGGCAAGTTCAAGATCTGGTGGGGCTGTCTTGAACAAAGGAAGGAGGCCAGCGCCTTAGAGGAGAGAGTGAGGAAGACTACCGGGAAAGCACGCAGGGCTTCAGAAGTGAAGGCATAGAAGGTCGTGACAATCACTTTCTTCAGTTTTGCTCTGAAGGGAGATGAAAATCAGAACATGCTATGACTTAAGGGAACGTCAATAGTTGGTGCCTTTTGTTTAAGTCATAGGCAGTTGATGCCTAACGAAAGAAAGTGATCTACCTCACCCCCCCACCTTTCACAGATGTTATTCTGTGTTTCAGTAGAGATGCAACATGAAAGCAAAACCTTATGTAATAGACAAATGATATGCTAGAAAGTAAGAAAATGTCCTTGAATTCTGTATTTTATCTTTAAGTTTGTGACTGACTAACTATGAGAAAATGTGTATATTGTTTTACCAGTTATCAGATGACCTTATTAATAAGTTCCTGCATCCTAATTTACAGTTTTAATGTTAGTAGCCCAAACATGAATCAAATCCCCCATGGTTCTGATGAGACCAGTAAGAGAGATCAGCTCTGAATGGCCTTAATTGGTGCTGTGAGGTGGACAGAGTCCTCCCTGTCCTTGGTCTCCATCTCATATCCAGATGACATGATATTCTGGCATATCTCTGGGTGATTTTCTTTGAGTGACTCCCTTTCTCCTGGACTACAGTGCTGACAGCCACAGAACCACTGTCCAGCTGGACAGCCCAGTGGATTGGCAGCCCATAGAAGTGCTGAGCTAAGCAAAAGCAAACTATAAAAATCACACACATCAAGGCACTTTGTAGAAGCATGCATGGGTATATGTTACCACACATCACAAATCAGAAACAGTATTCTATTGTTTGAGAATTGTGGAGGAAGCCAAATGCTACTGGACTTGTTGGCATACTATAGACAGCAAACAAGTCTTCCCCAAAATACATTTTTATAGTTCATTGGCCTCTGTCTTATGTGAAGATGTATGCTTCATTGCTTATATTAAAAAAAATACAGTGGGCTGGAGAGATGGCTCAGTGGTTAAAAGCACTGACTGCTCTTCCAAAGGTCCTGAGTTCAAATCCCAGCCACCACATGGTGGCTCACAACCATCCGTAATGAGATCTGATGCCCTCTTCTGGGGTGTCTAAAGACAGCTACAGTGTACTTACATATAACAATAAATGAATCTTTAATAAAAAAATTGCATTACAACCCTCTGTCCCGGTAAGACCATTTGGCTTGTGAAGGACACTGACACCTTCATAGGCCAGTGGTCAGGGAGCTGTAGGGAAGGAAAAGCCACAGCCTAAAGGTACTAAGCCTGAGGCATTGCTTTCTGTTTTATAGATGGTGTCAACACCACACCTGTGCCCAGCCCTGCTTCCGAAGACAAAGCTGAAGTCCATAAAGATGAAGGTATGAGTCCACATCTGAACTTCCCTTCACAGGTCCTTAAAAGAAAACGGTGTGGGGTTTGTTTATGTGGGAAAATGGTGCAGCAAAAGCCTCTATTTTGAACACAAGGATCCCACCCACTCTGCTCCATGCCACATCGAGCCTCTTCAGAATTTATATATACATTTACATTTGTTCCTCTAAAAATAATGTTCATAAAAATAAGAACAGGCGTGGAGAAAGTGTGGTTAGAGAAAAAAATGTTTATCTGAAACTCAAGAATTTGTTGATTCTGCTGTTTGTAACTATTCATAGACATAAGTTTAAAAGTGTGGCATTGAGGACCACCTACCAGAGTTTGAAAGTCATCCATAAACGTCAGCCCGAGGCAAGGCCACATTTCTATGGACTATGACTAAGAAAAAAGTATTGCTGCCCCAGGTAAACCAAGAAGAAACCAGTAGTAATTAGGAGAAATTTTGACTGCTGTAGAGATAAGTGGCACAGAACAGAGATGCAAATGCTTTCAAAAACATTAAAGAAAAATAAATTGGGTCATTTTCTCCTCTCCTTCCTAATTGGTGGGTAACTCTTCCCATCAGAAATAATATTTGATGCCTGCCATTAGTAGCTATTAAAACCTCATGTGACTGCCAGATTAGACTATTATATTTGAACAAATGGGTATCTTATAAACATACTTGGAACTTAAGTATGTACTTTGAATCCATTTTTCTACCTGATCTGATGCAAAAAGAGGCACACATTGCCGTGAAGACTTGCTATTCTTTTAATCTGTCGGGGAAATCAAAATAGTCTTGGAATGTTAATACTCACTTAATGACACATACAATTTCATGTACCATTGCCCTGTGAGTCTTTGTTTTAAGACATGTAGTTGAGGGCAGTTGATAAGCGTATAAATAATTGGGTTATATGCTTGGGGCTTAATCTAGTTCTGCTACCAGTTACATAGCTAACCTTTGACAGATAATTCAAGAAGTGAGCAAATGATTAGCAAGGAAATACATGGTCAACTTCTTTGTACTTTAGTTTCCCCTTCTGTAATGAGGACAAGAGCAATGTCTATCTTCAGGGTGGGAGCACGAAACAGTGGGTCAAAGCGCTTGCTTTCGGTGCAAGTGTGAGAAACTGAGTTTAGATTCCAAGCATCTAAGCCAGTGCTGGTGGCTCATGCCTGTAACCATAGCACTCAAGAGTCTGAGGCAAGAAGATTAAAAGTTCAAGGCCAGCATCAGCTATACTGCAAATGCGAGGGCAGTCTGAGCTAGAGGAAGCTGTCTCAAATAGAAAACAATGAAAAACAAAACAAAACAAAAGCCCTCTAAGTTCCAATGACCTATATATAAACACACCTGCAATCCCAGGACTGAGATTGAGGACAACAGATCACTAGGCTTGCTGCCTGCCAGGTGAGCTCCAGATTAATTGAGAAACCCTGTCTCAAGAAAATAATCTAAAGAATGATAGAGGAGAATGCTCTGTGACATGCTGTGGTCTCCCCCATATACCTGTGCACATACATATCACACAGCATATGCGTATCACACACACACACACACACACACATATACATGCTCAGTAGATAGTATGTACCTCACAAAATGTCACAACACAGGTCAGTTTCCTTGCTGTTTCTCTGGCCCTCATATAGAACAGACTTTCCAGACCAAGATAGATTATTAGGAAGTGACTTGTTTATCACACACACACACACACACACACACACACACACACACACAGAGAGAGAGAGAGAGAGAGAGAGAGAGAGAGAGAGAGAGAGAGAACTCTAGAAATCAACTCCTTTAATAGATTGGGGAAGAAAACAGAACTGGCTGAGGGGGAGCTCCAGTGAACTGTCATCCCAGATGACATTATAAAGATGAACTTCATGGGCAAGAGGATCCTGCCACAGATTCTGGTTGCTGGCTAGCCTGGGAAGGGATGTGTGTGGTCTTGAGTAAAGCAATTCCTTTTGATTGGGGTAATTGTAGAAGCCAGAAACGGATGTCATATGCAGGTACCTGGGTAAATAACTGTTTCTTCCCAGAAGTGATCTGACTGGACCAATGTCCAGGATACTACTGTCATCTTGAATGATCCCCTTTTTTGTTTATTGCCAATTTTTAAAGGACCCTTTCCTTTGTCATATATAGGTGTATGTTTAGATATCTCTTATTTCAAAAATACTTGACATATCTAAAAATGTAATTCATGTCAGAGTTCCTGAGAAACTTAGTCATTTTACAGAGAAATAGACTGTGTAAGAGAAAAAGATAGAAGATGGTACTTACTTTTAAGAAGAAAAACAAAACAGAAAGACCAAAAAGGATGTCTTAATCATTAAGCTTAGCATAAAAATGTAAAAGCATCATATGTTTGAACAACAGAGTGTAAGAAGTAAGAACGAGGAACAGTCTATTTTGAATGCTTCAAGCTGAGATTTCTTGCTGTTGAGTTGTTTAGCCGGGAGACATCACACCTTCATAAAACACGCTGCTTGTGATATTCCTGATGCTTTTAGGATCTCACACCGTTAATTGCTCATGCAAGGATCAATTATTTCTCAGAATACTTTTAGGATTTTTTTTTCTTAAAATAAGACTTTTAATGGTGCTAACTCCATCAAAGAATTGTCATGTATCACAAATATATGAGACTAAATGTGAAGATTTAGGAGATCTTGCAGGAATTAGATTGTTAATTTCCATTAACTTTTTTATTTGGAAAAAAAAAGTTTTATGATCTATGTTAGTATGTAATCTGGTTTAAATTAAACAGTAAAACATATAGGATGAGGATTTTCCCTTCATCTCCTAAAATAGCATTCACATAGGGCACTGTTTTTTTGTTTTTTGTTTTTTTTTTAATGGATTATCTGTTCAGACTCAGTCTCTGATACTTGCCAAACTGTCATCAAGATTGACAGATGCACAGTTTCGAATTAAGAAAAAGAATTTTCCATTGAAATCTTCCAAGATTGAGGTCAAGATGAGGTTAAAAGGAAGTCATAAGTGTTGGGGATTCATTTCAAACCTTCTCTGTTATTAGCTTTCATGCAGAAATATGTGTCCTCAGTGACACCAGGGCTATTTCAGAACTCCACAGTCACAAGATCTCTTATAGAAATGCTTATGACACTCTCCACTGTAAGTGGAAGAACACTTTCTGCTGATCAAAGGTCCTAAAGTAGCCCTGCTCTCTTGACTTTTTGGAGACTTCACTCCTAAAGGAGCATCTTCCGCGGGGCTTGGAGTCGCTCCTGCTCTGGAATAGCCAGGCTCTTGCTCAAGGATGAAGCCCATGGTGTTTGTGCCCAGCTCAGTGCTTTACAGTTTTGCTTGTCAGTTGGCTGGGTTTACATTCATTAAGACTCTAGTCAACACTGGAAATTAGCATCTTCTAGAAAGTATGAGTTGAAAACAAGCAAGCAAAATGAGGCGGCTGCCTTTATTCCTGGATTTTTGTCGTTGTTTTGTTTTTTAAGCAGTTATGTGAAAGTTGAAAAAAAAAATCAAGAAGAGTTAGAACCTAAGCATAGTCCACACTAGTGATTTTCTTTGAGTGCTATGGACATACTTCCCACTGGGAACCAAGTCTGGGTGTTCTTACCTACTTACCCCATGTAAATATGGACTGGGTAATTACTGCGGCGAGGCAAAACTATCTGCTTAAAGATCACAGTAGGCTGTAGTGAGGAAGACACCTGTTCTCAGGGAGTCCTTATGGCTGTCGAGTGGGTGGGACCCTCAAGTTGAGAGGCTGAGGTATGAGGAGGAGGGATATGCTAATGATGGCTTGTCCTCGCAGGGTAGGTGTGAGAGCAAGGACTGAGATGAAATTAGCTTCAAGGTAAGGCTGGCTCGGGTGAAGTATCCTTGGCGTTTGAAAGGCACTTTGTGATTATTTGCAAAATTGGATATGAACTTATCTGTTGAGAGGTTCTCCCTTTACTGTTATGGATGCACTTTTTAACAGATTTTATACTTTAAATTTTGAAAAGCACACTCTGCTTGAGTTAGCAAACACATAGGCACTCACTGGAAAGTCCATAAAGCATAGGAGGCAGATGCAGGAATAGAGAATGCTCTGGTTGAAAGCTCTGAAGAGCCGATGTGATTGTTAAATGTAGAGTTGTCTCATTGGGTCGGGAGCTCTCTCTTTTCTAGCTGTCGCCATGTTTTTGTGTCACCCTCACCCACTGCCAAGACACCTTACTGGGGAGCGGGTGGGGGAAACGCTATGCAAGCACACCCAGATTCACCTGCCTTATTATTTAATCAGTACCTAATTTGAATTTGAAGGTCAACTAGACCAAATCATGGGCTCATTAATATTAAAATCAAAATCAATTAATACCCAGGTGCACACCCGAGCTGTGTCCCTTTGGAACTCCATGAAAGTCACACCAATGCTGTTTGGCATTTATGAGGTAGGATGTCACCTGAGAAAGGATTTCTAAATCCTTAATCTAGTTTCAGACCTTGTGGAGGTCAAAATGACTGGAGAAAAAGAAAAAGGGGTTAAAAAAAAAGGAGAAGAAAAAAAGAAAGAAAAGAAAGCTGGAGGGAGATCAGCTCTGGTAACAGCCAAAGAGGAAAGATGAGGTCATGTGTGAGGACCCTGAGTGTAAGAAGTGATTATTGGTGGTGCCATTATCACCAGTGGAGTGGCCAGGCATGCCAGCTCAGAATTGCTCTGTTTCTCTATGCCTTACCTAAAAAGCTGCAGAGAAATAAAACATTGTGCCACCCAGGAAATTGCCTTAATCTCCACCTTAATAAGAACTTTCTAAGTCCTTTTCCTGCCCTTATATCCACCACTCTGTCCAAAGGGCTTCATCCTGATACCCATCATAGCAGGAGCAAACCCGTACCTTCCTCCAGGTTAGCATGGATAGAGGGTCAGAGTGCACATCAGCGCCTCTCTGTTACCCACTCTTGGACTGTCAGTCTTACTAAGCATGGCTGGAAGGCAGCCGCCCTCTGGTCCGCCAGTGAAGGGGGAGGAACTGGGGCAAGCAATACATCTCAGGCTGTCACCACTGCTTTACATGTGCCTGCAGTTTGTGCCCCTGTTTCTCAATAGAGAGTTCAGTCAAGAGGAGAGAAAGAGGGGACACTGTGTTGATGTGACCCCCCCCCAAAGGTGATGCCTAAGTGAGCTTGCAGCATTTGTCTTTGTTTATAGAAACAGCAAGCATTCATTTTAGAACATTGTTCTACACGATTAGAACATGGTTCCTATAGGAAAGGATGAAAACTAAGAGCATATAATGAGTTCCCCTTCAAGGATTAAATTGCAAACATTTTTTTAAAGTCTATTCTGTTGCTTCATTTAGCAGCAGACCATGAATATTCTCTCGTGCCTTTAAATATGCCTCCTAGGCATGGCTTTTATTGAAAGTATGGCATTCTATCATCTGCTGTCCCACCGTTTACACTGTCAGAGCCTTAACATTGAATTATTCAATTATTTACAGGTTTCTCCATTGTAAATAACAGAAATATGTGGCTGGTGCATTTTAGATGGTGTGTGGGAGGGGGGTGTAGTGTGTATGATCAGTTCTTAGTCATAAATTTCTGATCCTATGCTGATTTACTGGGAAAACTGTTAAAATATGCTTGTATGTATTTTTTTTATTTTTTAAAAGAAAGACATGACTATAATATAAATAAGGAAAAGAAGAGAAAAATATGATCTACAATTTAATTCTAAAAAATTAGCATTTGTAAAACACTGATAAATAAACCTAAGGTATTTTCTCAGCAACCACATACATATATTAAGTTTTATATCTTAGGATATTCTACAATTCATATCTGTTGGAAATTACCACTTAAGCATAAAAGTAGAACTGAAATTTCACTCAGATTTTTGATCCTTTAACTT
Source organism: Apodemus sylvaticus (assembly GCF_947179515.1). NCBI lineage: Eukaryota > Metazoa > Chordata > Mammalia > Rodentia > Muridae > Apodemus > Apodemus sylvaticus. The sequence continues at coordinate 125,354,619 of NC_067476.1, forward strand.
CTCATACCTTTATTTCCTAATAAATCAGCCTCCTGTACTCACCTAATCTCCACTTTAATTGCTTCTTGGTTCAGTGTTACATTTTGAACAGGCCAGAAACATCCCTCTTATAAATATTATAATCATTTCTGCAAGAAAATGCTAATAAATAAAAAGTGTTCTGGTGTTTTTTCAGTAACTTATGTAGTTATTTTTAAATGTATGTTCTTTGTAGCAAAGTCAAAGAATGCAAAGACAACGAATAACATAAAAAGCAATCCTTTTACCCTGAGATAATTAGCATTTGCATTGGTGATCATTCTTTCATGTATCTCTGAGTATTACAAACATATAATATTATATCAACAAAGTATACTACATAGCATATACAATATGATATAATGTAATGTTATTTTCTTTTTGTTATTTATTTCTTACCTTCAATGTAAAGTAAACAACAACAACAACAGAAAACAAACAAACAAACAAAAACCCCAAACCATTTCATCTTAGTTTTCAGATTTCCAGGTCTAAATTCTGTCTGCATCTTAACTAAATGGTATGATTTACCATTAGACCTGGCATGCTCTTCAGTCTCCCTATACCTCAGCATCAGCATATATCAAATAATAATGATGGCAGTCCCTGGGTTGTATAATACTATAATACTACCATCCCACCCATCTGCAAAGTAAGACATTTTAACTATCATTAAATAAATGTTAGCTCATTTATAAACATTGTATCCTATTCTCTACATATTTCCGAATCTCGCTTTGTTATGAGCAGCCAACTTTCACGGAAATCTCTCCCAGTCTCTCTCTGTAGATCTAATTCATCCCCTTTAAAGCTCAAATCACGGCTCCTAGTTCAGATGTATCATAATTTATTCAGCGATTCTCCTATGATGAGCAAGCACTTTCTTTCCATTTTATTGCCATACAAACAATGTTGCAATGGCTGCTCTTGCCCATAGACTGTCATATGCTGGTGCTTTTATTTGTGTGGGAAAGATTCCAGGGATGTGAACAGTGCTTTACGAAGTATGTGTTTTAATAGACACTGCCAAAAGGCTGCCTCCAAAGGCTGTAAGGAACCATATTTCCATCAGCAATTGCTGCTTTGTTCTTTCTAACCTTTTCCAGCTGAATGGGTCTAAAGCAACATGTCATCGCTGTTTTTTTTTTTATTCGATATAATTTATTTACATTTCAAATGATTTCCCCTTTTCTAGCCCCCCCCCCACTCCCCGAAAGTCCCGTAAGCCCCCTTCTCTTCCCCTGTCCTCCCTCCCACCCCTTCCCAGTTCCCCGTTCTGGTTTTGCCAAATACTGTTTCACTGAGTCTTTCCAGAACCAGGGACCACTCCTGCTTTCTTCTTGTATCTCATTTGATGTGTGGATTATGTTTTGGGTATTCCAGTTTTCTAGGTTAATAACCACTTATTAGTGAGTGCATACCATGATTCACCTTTTGAGTCTGGGTTACCTCACTTAGTATGATGTTCTCTAGTTCCATCCATTTGCCTAAGAATTTCATGAATTCATTGTTTCTAATGGCTGAATAGTACTCCATTGTGTAGATATACCACATTTTTTGTATCCACTCTTCTGTTGAGGGATACCTGGGTTCTTTCCAGCATCTGGCAATTATAAATAGGGCTGCTATGAACATAGTAGAGCATGTATCCTTATTACATGGTGGGGAATCCTCTGGGTATACGCCCAGGAGTGGTATAGCAGGATCTTCTGGAAGTGAGGTGCCCAGTTTTCGGAGGAACCGCCAGACTGCTTTCCAGAGTGGTTGTACCAATTTGCAACCCCACCAGCAGTGGAGGAGTGTTCCTCTTTCTCCGCACCCTCTCCAACACCTGCTGTCTCCTGAATTTTTAATCTTAGCCATTCTGACTGGTGTAAGATGAAATCTTAGGGTTGTTTTGATTTGCATTTCCCTAATGACTAATGAAGTTGAGCATTTTTTAAAATGCTTCTCCGCCATCCGAAGTTCTTCAGGTGAGAATTCTTTGTTTAACTCTGTACCCCATTTTTTAATAGGGTTGTTCGGTTTTCTGGAGTCTAACTTCTTGAGTTCTTTATATATATTGGATATTAGCCCTCTATCTGATGTAGGATTGGTGAAGATCTTTTCCCAATTTGTTGGTTGCCGATCTGTCCTCTTGATGGTGTCCTTTGCCTTACAGAAACTCTGTAACCTTATGAGGTCCCATTTGTCAATTCTTGCTCTTAGAGCATACGCTATTGGTGTTCTGTTCAGAAACTTTCTCCCTGTACCGATGTCCTCAAGGGTCTTCCCCAGTTTCTTTTCTATTAGCTTCAGAGTGTCTGGCTTTATGTGGAGGTCCCTGATCCATTTGGATTTGAGCTTAGTACAAGGAGACAGGATGGATCAATTCGCATTCTTCTGCATGCTGACCTCCAGTTGAACCAGCACCATTTGTTGAAAAGGCTATCTTTTTTCCATTGGATGTTTTCAGCCTCTTTGTCGAGGATCAAGTGGCCATAGGTGTGTGGGTTCATTTCTGGATCTTCAATCCTGTTCCATTGATCCTCCTGCCTGTCACTGTACCAATACCATGCAGTTTTTAACACTATTGCTCTGTAGTATTGCTTGAGGTCAGGGATACTGATTCCCCCAGATTTTCTTTTGTTGCTGAGAATAGTTTTAGCTATCCTGGGTTTTTTGTTGTTCCAGATGAATTTGATAATTGCTCTTTCTAACTCTGTGAAGAATTGAGTTGGGATTTTGATGGGTATTGCATTGAATCTGTATAGTGCTTTAGGCAAAATGGCCATTTTAACTATATTGATTCTACCGATCCATGAGCATGGGAGGTTTTCCCATTTTTTGAGGTCTTCTTCCATTTCCTTCTTCAGAGTCTTGAAGTTCTTGTCATACAGATCTTTCGCATGTTTGGTAAGAGTCACCCCAAGATACTTTATACTGTTTGTGGCTATTGTGAAGGGGGTCATTTCCCTAATTTCTTTCTCAGCCTGCTTATCCTTTGAGTATAGGAAGGCCACTGATTTGCTTGAGTTGATTTTGTAACCTGCCACTTTGCTGAAGTTGTTTATCAGCTGTAGGAGCTCTCTAGTGGAGTTCTTTGGGTCACTTAGGTAGACGATCATGTCGTCTGCAAATAATGATAGTTTGACTTCCTCCTTTCCAATTTGTATCCCTTTGACCTCCTTATGTTGTCGAATTGCACGAGCTAGTACCTCAAGTACAATATTGAAAAGATAAGGAGAAAGGGGGCAGCCTTGTCTGGTCCCTGATTTCAGTGGGATTGCTTCAAGTTTCTCTCCGTTTAGTTTGATGCTGGCTACCGGTTTGCTGTATATTGCTTTTACTATGTTTAGGTATGGGCCTTGAATTCCTGTTCTCTCCAAGACTTTAAGCATGAAAGGATGCTGAATTTTGTCAAATGCTTTTTCAGCATCCAATGAAATGACCATGTGGTTTTGTTCTTTGAGTTTGTTTATGTAGTGGATTGTATTGATGGATTTCCGTATATTGAACCAACCCTGCATTCCCGGGATAAAGCCTACTTGATCATGGTGGATGATCCTTTTGATGTGTTCTTGGATTCGGTTGGCAAGAATTTTATTGAGTATTTTTGCATCGATGTTCATAAGGGAAATTGGTCTGAAGTTCTCTTTCTTTGTTGGATCTTTGTGTGGCTTTGGTATCAGCGTAATTGTGGCTTCGTAGAAGGAATTGGGTAGTGTTCCTTCTGTTTCTATTTTGTGGAATAGTTTGAAGAGTATTGGTGTTAACTCTTCTTTGAAGGTCTGGTAGAATTCTGCACTGAAACCATCTGGTCCTGTGCTTTTTTTGGTTGGAAGACTTTCTATGACTCCTTCTATTTCTTTAGGCTTTATGGGACTGTTTAGATGGTCTAGTTGGTCCTGATTTAATTTTGGTATTTGGTATCTGTCAAGGAAATTGTCCATTTCCTCCAGATTCTCCAGTTGTGTTGAGTACAGGCTCTTGTAGTAGGATCTGATGATTTTTTGCATTTCCTCAGTTTCTGTTGTTATGTCTCCCTTTTCATTTCTAAGTTTGTTAATTTGGATACTTTCTCTGTGCCCTTTGGTCAGTCTGGCTAAGGGTTTATCTATCTTGTTGATTTTCTCAAAGAACCAGCTCCTGGTTTTGTTGATTTTTTGTATGGTTCTCTTTGTTTCTACTTGATTGATTTCGGCCCTGAGTTTGATGATTTCCTGCCTTCTACTCCTCCTGGGTGAAATAGCTTCTTTTTGTTCTAGGGCTTTCAGGTGTGTCATTAAGTTGGTAATGTATGCTCTCTCCATTTTCTTTTTGGAGGCACTCAGGGCTATGAGTTTTCCTCTTAGCACTGCTTTCATTGTGTCCCATAGATTTGGGTATGTTGTGTTTTCATTTTCATTGTGTTCTAAAAAGTCTTTAATTTCTTTCTTTATTTCTTCCTTGACCAAGGTGTCATTGAGTAGAGTATTGTTCAATTTCCACGTGTATGTGGGTTTTCTGTTGTTTCTGTTGCTATTGAAGACCACTTTTATTCCATAGTGATCAGATAGGAGGCATGGGATTAGTTCTATCTTCTTATATTTGTTGAGGTCTGTCTTGTGACCAATTATATGGTCGATTTTGGAGAAGGTACCATGAGGTGCTGAAAAAAAGGTATATTCTTTTGTTTTAGGATAGAATGTTCTATATATATCAGTTAAATCTAATTGGTCCAAAGCTTCAATTAGTTTCATTGTGTCCTTGTTTAGTTTCTGTTTTCCTGATCGGTCCATTGAGGAAAGTGCAGTGTTAAAGTCACCCACAATTATTGTGTTAGGTGCAATGTGTGCTTTGAGTTTTAATAAAGTTTCTTTTATGAAAGAGGGTGCCCTTGCATTTGGAGCATAGATGTTCAGGATTGAGAGTTCTTCTTGTTGTATTTTTCCTTTGACCAGCAAGAAGTGTCCCTCAGAGTCTCTTTTGATGACTTTGGGTTGAAAGTCAATTTTATCTGATATTAAAATGGCTACTCCAGCTTGTTTCCTGAGACCATTTGCTTGTAAAATTGTCTTCCAGCCTTTTACTCTAAGGTAGTGTTTGTCTTTGACCCTGAGGTGTGTTTCCTGTAAGCAGCAAAATGTAGGGTCCTGTTTACGTATCCAGTCAGTTAGTCTGTGTCTTTTTATTGGGGCATTGAGTCCATTGATGTTAAGAGATATTAAGGAATAGTGATTGTTACTTCCTATCATTTTTGACGTTATTTTTTAAATTTGATTGCTTAACTTCTTTTGGGTTTGATGAAAGGTTACTATCTTGCTTTTTTCAGGGTGAAGTTTCCCTCCTTGTATTGGTGTTGTCCTCCTATTATCCTTTTTAGGGCTGGGTTTGTGGATAGATATTGGGTGAACTTGGTTTTGTCGTGAAATATCTTAGTTTCTCCATCTATGGTGATTGAGAGTTTTGCTGGATATAGTAGTTTTGGTTGGCATTTGTGTTCTCTTAGAGTCTGCATGAGATCTGCCCAGGACCTTCTAGCCTTCATAGTCTCAGGTGAAAAGTCTGCTGTGATTCTGATAGGTCTTCCTTTATATGTTACTTGGCCTTTTTCTCTTACTGCCTTTAATATTCTTTCTTTGTTTAGAACATTTGGTGTTTTGATTATTATGTGACGGGAAGTATTTCTGTTCTGGTCCAGTCTGTTTGGAGTTCTGTAGGCTTCTTGTATATTCATGGGCATCTCTCTCTTTAGGTTAGGGAAGTTTTCTTCCATAATTTTATTGAAGATATTTGCTGGCCCTTTAAGTTGTAAATCTTCACTCTCATCTATGCCTATAATCCTTAGGTTTGGTCTTCTCATTGTGTCCTGGATTTCCTGGATATTTTGGGTTACAAGCTTTTTGCATTTTGCATTTTCTTTAACTGTTGAGTCCATGGTTTCTATGGAATCTTCAGCATCTGAGATTCTTTCTTCTATTTCTTGTATTCTGTTGTTGATATTTGCATCTCTGTCCCCTGATTTCTTCCCAAGGCTTTCTATCTCCAAAGTTGTCTCCTTTTGAGTTTTTTTAGTTGTTTCTACTTCTGTTTTTAGATCCTGGATGGTTTTGCTTAGCTCCTTCACTTGCTTGTTTGTGCTTTCCTGTAATTCTTTAAGAGATTTTTGTGTTTCCTCTTTCATGACCTCAGCCTGTTGACCAAAGTTCTCCTGTATTTCTTTAAGAGATTTTTGTGTTTCGTCTTTCATGACCTCAGCCTGTTGACCAAAGTTCTCCTGTATTTCTTTAAGTGTTTTTTGCATTTCCTCCTTGTTGGCTTTTGTATTCTCCTGGATTTCTTTCAATGATTTTTGTGTTTCCCTTGCAAGGGCTTCTAACTTTTGATCCATTTTCTCCTCAATGTCCTTCATGTGTTCCTGTACCAGCATCATGACCAGTGATTTTAAATCCAAATCTTGTTTTACTGGTGTGATGGGGTATCCAGGACTTGCTGGTAGAGGAGAATTTGGTTCAGATGTTGCCATATTGCCTTGATTTCTGTTAGTGACGTTCCTGCGTTTGCCTTTTGCCATCTAGCTCTCACTGGTGTTACTTGGTCTTGCCAGTGCTGGACTCACCAGTGCAAGCTGCCCCTTCCCCGTTGGCCTCTGGTGCACAGCTTACACTCTGCACTGCCTGTAGACAGGGTGCTGTTGTCCAGGCTGTTCAGATCCCGAAGCAGGCACCTGAAGGCTCCTGCTGGGGCCCGCAGGATTTATTGGAGCACACCAACTTCTCCCAGCTGGCCGCCCGGAAGCCCCCACTAGCCTCTTGAGGGACCTGGAGATGTGGCGGCCACCCAGGCTGATCTGAAGCGGAGAGAGTTGAGCTGGGGGCTTCTGCCTGAGGCCTTGCCCCAGATTGTGTCTGTGGACCAGGTGGAACCCGTGTGCACCCCCAGGGAGCTCCGAAGGTGAATGTTGCTGTGACCTCCCCTGTGCTCCGCTCACTCCGCTGGGCAGCCGATTTCCCCAACCGGGCTGGCGCACACTAGGTTAGCCTTGTCGCCCAGGCCCTGAGTCCAGGCAAACGCCTGGGAGGCCAAGGTCCGAGTAAAGTTCCCCTAGGGCTATGACTGTTATTTGGGTCCGCCAGGTGACCCGGATGGCGGGCGTGCGCGTCCGCGCTCCCCGAAAGCACCGGGAGAGTCTGTTGTGCTAATAACCTCCTGGGCGGGTTGACACACAGATGGCCCACCAAGCCGCCCAGTTCTTGGGGTCAGTCCTGTGCCTTTTGGGGCCTAGACCCCCGTTTTGTTAGCCTCAGGCTACGCTTGTTAGCAGTCTCTGCCCTCCCGAGCACTCTGGCTCCTGTAGGCAAAATGGCGGCGCGTGCGCTGGCCAGGGCAAAAAAAAAAACTCCTGGCTGGGTTGGCGCCCCGATGGCCACTCGAACAGCCCAGGGCCTGGGTGCAGGCCAACGCCCGTCTGGCTCAGACCCCTGCGGTGTTGGGCCTAGGATTATGTTTGTGTACCTCAGTCTGACCGATCTCTGGAGCCCGGGATCAAGATGGAGGTGAGTCTCTCCTGACTGGCGGGAAGCCGAGTTCTGAAGTGGCTTCCGTGCAGCGAAAGGCTCCGCAGAACCGCAGTTGCTTGCCGCCCGGCTGGTCAGCGAAGGTCAGTGGTCGTGGGCGCAGGGCCTAACTGGACCCTGTGTCGCCTTGGTTCCACCGCTGATGGCCCTTCAGCTGGAGCAGCCACTGCTACTGCCGGTCATCGCTGTTTTTAAACAATAGTATTATTGTCTCAACTTTGCAGGTAATAGATCCAGGACGTAAAAAAAGTAAAAATAAATAAAAATAAATAAATAAATAAATAAATAAATAAATAAATAAATAAACCAGTTCAGTGACATAAAAGGGTAGAGCCAGAATCTGAAAACCAAGCCTGTCCAAACCCAAATCCTATCTGCTATTCTGTCTCTCAAACCCAGCTTCTGGAGCCAGGAGGTGCCTTCCTTTCCAAAGGATCAAGAGGCAGAGGGCAACCAGGTTCACTATTCCAAGAGCAAAGTGCACCAAGCCCTGAAATAAGGCAATAGGGAGAAAGAGCACTTTGCAGATAGCTAGCTAACTTGTTCCTCATTAAGACCCTGACACTAACATGGTGTCAAGGTTCTGATGACATACAGCGCTCAGATATGCTCCTCACAGACAGACATCCCAGTCCGTTTGCATCATATTCAGGCTTCCTATGCCTGCAGGTGTACTGTACACTTCCTGTTACGTCCCCAGTGCATCATAGGCAGAAGTCCATGTTTGGCTTGTTCAGCGTTCTGTTAAAACCAGGAGGACATTGTAAAACCCACAGCCAGTCCTTCAGTGATTCGCTATCCCACCCCTTCCCTCGCTCCCTTCCCCCTTCCTCCTTCCTCCCACTGTAGATTGTCTGAGCAAACATTTCAACGCACATGTTTACCTTTCTCTGCTTGTACCACCGTCATCACTCGGTGCTAAACTACCTGCTTCCTGTGCCGTTGCTTATTGAGCTTCAAAACCCGTGTTGCTCTGTCAATATTAGTTGGGTGCGGCATGGCACATCTAACCTACCTGGATATGCACAGCATAAGAGTAGGGTTCAGACCTCATTGCTTAGATGCTCACTACAAAGGCCCACCCAGAGCAAAGTCAGTCACCAAAGCTTATTTAATTCAACCAGGGGAAAGGAAATTATTATACAGTTCTGGTGACAAAACTCCAAGAGTTAAATTCTCTTAGAGAATTTAATTGAGAACCATACATCAGAAGAGATATTTCCTATTAACTTTACAAATATGGGTAAAGAATTAGCTGATGTTTTTCCTCAATAGAATTAACTGAGTGAAGACATAAAAACAGAATCTGTCACATAGAGTGGGCAGTGCACAACTCCTCCCATGGTGCTACCCTGAAATATTGTTACTATTAAGGTATCCAATAGGAGAAGTTGTTTTTAATGATTGACTGATTTCCGAAGTAAATTCTCTCTCTCTCTCTCTTTCTCTCTCTCTCTCTCTCTCTCTCTCTCTCTCTCTCTCTCTCTCTCTCTCTCTCTCTCTCTCTTTTCTTTCTTATCTTTCCTTCTCTCTCTCCCTCTTTCTCTCTTCCTTTTTTCCTTCCTTTTTGATTTATTCTCTTTGATTTATTTTTTATTCACTCTACATCCCAATCCCAGACACCCTCTCCTTCCTGCCCACCCCTCTCCGAGCCCCTCCAGCAACTCTCCCCTCCCCTTCTCCTCTGAGTAGGGCGGGGGTGGGGGGACCCACGTGTACCAATCCACCCTGGGTCATCAGGACTAGGCACATCCTCTCCTGCTGAGGCCAGACAAGGCAGCCCAGTTAGGGGAACGGGATCCACAGGCAGGCAACAGAGTCAGGGATTCCAGTTGTTGGAGGGTCTCTCATGAAGACCAAGCAGCACATATGCCACATATGTCCAGCTCCTGTGTGCTCTGTAGTTGGTTTTTCAGTCTCTGGGATCCTCCAAGGGCCCAGGCTACTTAACTCTGTTGATCTTCAACACAACATGGCAAATCACTGCCTAAGAATGGGATACAAAAGAGAGACAATGGCAGTTTCAAATGGCAAGGCTTCACCTTCAAAAGCTCCATGCGAAGCAGTACAGACTATGAATCTACATCTGCTTTGTGTTGCGAGAAGTATTGAAAAAAAGACCGCCAGTGCCGGCAAGGCAATGGCGATCCGCAGACATCACTACGGCCATGGGCTCCTGCTAGCCCACCATGGACCCACGAACTCTCCCCCGTTTAGGCCTGCGCTCCTGTGATCTGCCTGCCTGCCCACTTTCCAGCCCCCACCTCTGCCAACTGCAGGGTTCCATGAGTTCATCTTGCTTCCACACAACCCTACACATCCCACAGTCTGCCAGCTCACCTCCCATTTACCCAGCAGAAGCATGACTCTTAATGCTTAATTAGTTAGCCAATTCGATTTATGTATATTTAAAATCACAATTACAAGATGCCAATACAGTAATTTAAGAGCCAATTAATAATGATAAAAGCTTTTATTTATTTATTATCCCAATTTATTCTAACCTCACGAAATCATCACTTCGGCCTTCATTCTTCTCTCCCTCCTCTCTTCTGAGATCTCTCTGACTCCTTGACTCCTAGCTCTGTCTGCCCTTTCCTGTCCAGTCACAGGCCTTCCACTGCCCCAGTGTGATTGGACAGGAAATATCCTGCAATAACTTTGAAGATTGTGTGTGTGTATGTGTGTGTGTATGTGTGTGTGTGTGTGATAAAATTATCATGGAAAGCCATTCGCTGAGGAGATTCTCACACTTTCAGTATTAACCATCAAATGTACCATAACACACCACCATAAGTGTAGGCCCTGGCTAAATCCAGTTAGTCACAAACAACAAAGCAAAAGACATGACAGGAGAATGGCTTCCTGGTAGGAGCTATAGTTCAAGATAGGGGGAAATAAGAGAGTCTGAGATGAGAGTGAAATCAAATAATGTATCATTCAACATATCACAAAATGTATCATATACTTGTATGAAGTTCTCAAAGAAAGAAGTTAAAGGGTAAAACAAAATGATTCTTAACATTTTATAACTACAAAGCTTTGAAGTCAGAACCATAAAATATTTCCATTCACATTGATCAGACTACAGTGAAGAAGTGTAAAGGGCCCATGCTGTCTCTACTGTGAATATTGCCATGAAATAACATGTGCATTAAAAAAACAAAAAGGAAGGTTAGGCCATTAGTTCTGAAGTGATGCTAATTTTTACCTGCTTGCTTCTTCCACACCTGATTTGACTGGAGAGAGCATAGACTAGTTTATTATGTTTACTTACAATCTTTACTCTCTTTCATTTGGGTGGCTCACTAAGGAGGTTGTAGAACTTGAAAGCTACCCTAATAAGAGGCACAGCATGTAGGACACCAGGAGGGTCCTAGCTGACATATCTGGACGTCAGTTCATTTCTCACTAAGTTAAAGAATTCATCCACAGAGTAGAGAACTTATTGGTGCCTATGCCTGATCCCTTGAAGCCCATGGCAGTCTGCTGAAGTTTACTTGTTTACTTGATGCTTCTCAGCCCAAGATTGCTTAGGACAGTCAATGTGTTGGGTAGAATTAGCCAGGCCATCAAGAATTGTTTGGTCTTGATGGGAGGCATCACCCAGCCTCGTCTCCAAGGTGCCTTGTTAGGATAGAGAAACGTTAAAGGTAACAAGCCAGACACATCTCTGTTTTCAGACTCAGGTGCTGTTATGCCCTAAAGGAGAATAAAGTAGACATGTTTAAAGTTTTTTATCTCAGTTGGCACATAATCATTATAAGTAGTTATGGTTCACAGCATTTCCGGAATATGTGTATATCACATAATTATATGACCACAAACAAAATAAACATTTTCTTCTTTTGCTGGTGCTTTTGTATGGTGCTGAGACTCACACCTTGTGTCCTAGCTCTTGTATACCAAGGGAGTTGTGCACCTTTTCACCACGGTTCCTAGGAGAGGTGATGTTCCTAGTTAAATACAGAACACTGTTCATTTAGGTATGTCTGTTTGCCTGTGAAACAGGCAATATTCTTTAGAGTAGTCCTCACACATGATTCTTTATTGAACGCAAACATTGATGTGTAAGTTAAAAATTAATACTGTACTGACAGTGTGCTCTAGGAGGTCCTAGAGTTCATTTTAAAACATGGATTCCAAATTCCTTTTTGTGGTGAATTGTACACACTACTTGCTATGGGAGAGACTAGTTAATTTATAGTGAGGCTTTTCTAATATGCTTTTCAAAAGCTTTGCTTACATATATTTAAAATAGTTTAACATTGAGAACATGTATAATTATATGCTATTATGCCAAAAGTATGTCTATTTAATATTCATTAATTGTTAAATGGGAAACCAATATAATAATATTACATTTATTAGCATTTATTATTTTCTATACTAATTATGGTTGCTATCCATCCTACACTAGGATATAAAGATTATCAGTAGAGCTAGAATGTCTTTGTCTAACACAATGGTTTCATTCTAAATTTAAGTTCAAATGAATCTCAATTCATATAAGAAACTTTGTGATTATTTTCTAATTTAGTGACATAGGTTTTAAATTCCTTACACAAAATCTTGCAGACTTTTGACTGCAATTTATTTGGGATTGAGATCTTGGTATCTGTGTGACCTTGGTGACTATCTTAACTTGATCCTCAGTTTTCTTTTGTGTAAAATATAAGTAAAAATATTTATATAACATTCACAGATTTAACTAGCAAAGGATCAAAAATACTTGTGAAAATTGCATCTGTACTGAACTTGTACAGATTTTCCCTATGCCATTTTTACAAAGCAATATAGTATGGCAACTCTGTACATAGATATGATCTAAAGTAAAAGATAAGATGTGTTTACACTCTATGCAAATGCTGCACTATTTTATTTAAGGGAGTTGGCCATTCACAGATTGCGATGCCTTCACAGAAACCCCAAATCTCCTGCAAGTGCTGAGGAAGGACATCACCACTACTGAGATGCTATGGTGCTATTACAAGTATTATTGCCAGCACAAAGAACAACATTAGGACTAAGGAATCTAAGATTTATCTATCCACAAAATGAAGTACATAATGATGTTTCTGACTACAAATTAAGATCATATCTCTCATATTAAAAATGCTTGACTCCTTAAAGTAAACTTTTTGCTATCCTTAGAGGCTAATCTTATCTGACTTATCACTTTCTTGTTAATTAGTGTGAAAATTTTGCTTGTAAGAACTCTGTAAAACAGTCTTCGGAAAGGCTGTGTTCTTAGCTAACCTGGATAAATACAGAACATCTGCTAACCGATATCAGTCTGTTTTTTCCAAGAAATACCCCCCAAAAGAGCTTTGAGATTCTCAAACATTGTACCTATTAAATTCAAACATTGTACATATTGAATTCAACCATTTTAGTGTTTTAATAAAAAAAAATCAAGACTGTACTTAAAGGATCTTTGAGGAGGTACTAGCATTAATTTTGAGGTTGTATAATTTTATAGGTACTTATGGTAGAAATCTGCTAAAAACATGACATTTAATAAGGAGACACACAAGACACAACATAATGTTTTGATTAGACAAAGGCATCGGGCAATATATATGCACATATATGCATATATACAGATATGTATGTATGTATGCATATATACATCTACATATTTATATTCTTTATGCAGCTATATATTTGTTAAATTCAGAGGCCACATAGCAGTGATCTTGCTTAGGCATCCTCATGCCTAAAAGCTTATAGCATCCTTGAAGATGTTGGCAGATGATCCTTAGTAAGAGAGTTCAGGAGCCAACTAGAACCTTTGGAGACTACAAAGTTTTCAATGTCACCGTACTTCTCAGAACCATGTAACATAAATTGTAACATGTGTGTAATATAAATTGGGAAGCTCAGAGAAATTTATGTATGTAGTATTTGCTATGTCAATTAATCAAATCCAACCACTAAATATTTTATTTATTGTTTATTACTTTTATGGCAGAAAATGATTTTTAGCATCCTAAAACATCATTAGTAAGCAATCCATAAAAATCAAAGAATATAGCTTAAAATTTTTATTTTGTGATGTCATACTATTATGATGCAAAATAAGCAAAGGTAAAAATTACTTTTGAAAATGGCATCTTGAAATTAAAAACAATGAATTCATGAAATTCTTAGGCAACTAGTTGGAACTAGAAAATATCATCCTAAATGAGGTAACTCATTAACGAAAGAACACACATGGAATGCAGTCACTGAGAAGTGGATATTAGCCCAGAAGCTCTCAATACCCAAGACACAACTCACGTATCAAATCATTCCCAAGAAGAAGGAAGGAGAGGGCCCTGGTCCTAGAAAGGCTTGATGCAGCATTGTAGGGGATTACCAGGATAGAGAAGTGGGAGGGGTCGATAGGGGACTGGGCAGAGGGAAGAGGGCTTATAGGACTTATGGGGAGGGGGGAAATGGGAAATGGGAAATCATTTGGAATGTAAACAAAGAATACAGAAAATAAAAAGATAAATAAATAAAATAAAAGGATCGAATTTTGAAAGAAAAAAGAAAATGGAATCTTGACTTTATCCTCATTCAGTGGTACTGGGGAACAATTCACAAAAGTTTCAGAAAGAGCTTTTTCTGTTCCTAGCTCTCAATAATAGATGTGAACAGCAGAAACGTGTTGCTGTCTCCTAAAGGTGTTTGATTTTCTTTTCTGTCATGTGTTTGCTTCTTTGGTATTGTGTGTGATTACAGTGTGTGTACGTGGGTGTCTGGACTTCTAGGGACATGACGTTGATGTCAGCTGTCTTTCGCCAATATTTTCCACCTTTATTGTTTGAAGCAGGGTTTGTTTCTTTTCTTTATTTTATTTTCTATATTCTTTGTTTACATTCCAAATGCTTTCCCATTTCCTGGTTCCCATATGTCCCATAAGCCCTCTTCTCTCCACCCATTCCACAATCTCTTCCATTTCTCTGTCCTGGTACTCCCCTACAATGCTGGATCAAGCCTTTCCAGGACCAGGGCCCTCTCCTTCCGTCTTCATGGGAATGATTTGATATGCCAATTGTATCATGAGTATTCAGAGCTTCTGGGCTAATTAATATCCACTTATCAGTGATTGTATTCCATGTGTATTCTTTTGTGATTGGGTTACTTCACTTAGGATGATATTCTCCAGTCCCAACCATTTGCCTAAAAATTTCGTGAATTCATTGTTTTCAATTGCTGAGTAGTATTCCATTGTGTAAATATACCACATTTTCTGTATCCATTCCTCCATTGAGGGATAATATCTGGGTTCTCTCCAGCTTCTGGCTATTATAAATAAGGCTTCTGTGAACATAGTGGAGCATGTGTCCTTATTGCATGCCGGGGAATCTTCTGGGTATATGCCCAGGAGAGGTATAGCAGGGTCCTCCAGAAGTGTCATGCCTAGTTTTCTGAGGCACTGCCAGACTGATTACCAGAGTGGTTGTACCATCTTACAATCCCACCAGCAGTAGAGGAGTGTTCCTCTTTCTCCTCATCCTCGCATCCTCGCCAACACCTGCTGTCTCTTGAGTTTTTAGCCAAGAACCTTAGCCATTCTGACTGGTGTGAGGTAAAATCTCAGTGTTATTTTGATTTTCATTTCCCTAATGACTAATGATGTTGAACATTTCTTAAGGTGCTTCTCAGCCATCCAAAGTTCTTCATGTGAAAATTATTTGTTTAGCTCTGTATCCCATTTTTAATATGGTTATTTGGTTTTCTGGGGTCTAACTTCTAGAGTTCTTTGTATATATTGGATATTAGCCCTCTGTTGTATATAGGGTTGGTGAAGAGCTTTTCCCAATTTGTTGGTTGCCATTTTGTCTTTTTTACAGTGTCCTTTGCCTTACAGAAACTTTGTAATTTTATGAGGTCCTATTTGTCAATTCTTGATCTTAGAGCATAAGCTATTGGTGTTCTGTTCAGGAACTTTTCCCCTGTGCCCATGTGCTCAATGTTCTTCCCCAGTTTCTTTTCTATTAGTTCAGTGTGTCTGGTTTTATGTGGATGTTCTTGATCCACTTGGAGTTGAGCTTAGTACGAGGAGATAAGAATGGATCAATTCACAGTTTTCTCCATGCTGACCTCCAGTTGAAACAGCACCATTTGTTGAAAAGGCTACCTTTTTTCCACTGGATGTTTTTGGCTCCTTTGTCGAAGATCAAGTGACCACAGGTGTGTGGGTTCATTTCTGGGTCTTCAATCGTATTCCATTGGTCCACTTGCCTGTCACTGTACCAATACCATGCAGGGTTTTTTTGTTTGTTTGTTTGTTTGTTTTATTTGACATATTTTTATTTACATTTCAAATGATTTCCCCTTTTTCAGGCCCCCCCTCCCCAAAAGTCACATAAGCCCCCTTCTCTCCCCCTGTTCTCCCATCCACTCCTTCCCACTTCCCTGTTCCGGTTTTGCCCTACACTGCTACACTGAGTCTTTCCAGAACCAGGAGCCACTCCTCTGTTCTTCTTGTACCTCATTTGATGCGTCAATTATGTTTTGGGTATTCCAATTTTCTAGGCTAATACCCACTTATTAGTGAGTGCATACCATGATTGATCTTTTGAGACTGGGTTACCTCACTTAGTATGATGTTCTCCAATTTCATCCATTTGTCTAAGAATTTCATGAATTCATTGTTTCTAATGACTGAATAGTGCTCCATTGTGTATATATACCATATTTTTTACATCCATTCTTCTGTTGAGGGATACCTGGGTTCTTTCCAGATTCTGGCTATTATAAATAGGGTTGCTATGAACATAGTGGAGCATATATCCTTATTACATGCTCGGGAATCCTCTGGGTATATGCCCAGGAGTGGTATAGCAGGATCCTCTGGAAGTGACATGCCCAGTTTTCTGAGGAACTGCCAGACTGATTTTCAGAGTGGTTGTACCAGTTTGCATTCCCACCAGCAGTGGAGGAGTGTTCCACTTTCTCCACACCCTCTCCAACACCTGCTGTCTCCTGAATTTTTAATCTTAGCCATTCTGACTGGTGTAAGGTGAAATCTCAGGGTTGTTTTGATTTGCACTTCCCTAATGACTAATGAAGTTGAGCATTTTTTAAGATGCTTCTGAGCCATCTGAAGTTCTTCAGGTGAAAATTCTGTTTAACTCTGTACTCCATTTTTTCATAGGGTTATTTGGTTTTCTGGAGTCTAACTTCTTGAGTTCTTTATATATATTGGATATTAGCCCTCTATCTGATGTAGGGTTGGTGAAGATCTTTTCCCAATTTGTTGGTTGCCGATTTGTCCTTTTGATGGTGTCCTTTGCCTTACAGAAACTTTGTAATTTTATTAGGTTCCATTTGTCAATTCTTGATCTTAGAGCATAAGCTATTGGTGTTCTGTTCAGGAACTTTCCCTCTGTACCGAAGTCCTCAAGGGTCTTCCCCAGTTTCTTTTCTATTAGCTTCAGAGTATCTGGCTTTATGTGGAGGTCCTTGATCCATTTGGAGTTGAGCTTAGTACAAGGAGATAAGGATGGATCAATTCGCATTCTTCTGCATGCTGACCTCCAGTTGAACCAGCACCATTTGTTGAAAAGGCTATCTTTTTTCCATTGTATGTTTTCAGCTCCTTTGTTGAGGATCAAGTGGCCATAGGTGTGTGGGTTCATTTCTGGATCTTCAATCCTGTTCCATTGATCCACCTGCCTGCCACTGTACCAATTCCATGCAGTTTTTAACACTATTGATCTGTAGTATTGCTTGAGGCCAGGGATACTGATTCCCCCAGAATTTCTTTTGTTGTTGAGAATAGTTTTAGCTATCCTGGGCTTTTTGTTATTCCAGATGAATTTGAGAATTTCTCTTTCTAACTCTATGAAGAACTGAGTTGGGATTTTGATGGGTATTGCGTTGAATCTGTAGATTGCTTTTGGCAAGATGACCATTTTAACTATATTAATCCTGCCAATCCATGAGCATAGAAGATTTTTTCATTTTCTGAGGTCTTCCTTCTTCAGAGACCTGAAGTTCTTGTTATACAGCTCTTTTATTTGTTTGGTTTTGGTTAGAGTTACTGAGCCTGAAAGTCATCAATTTGTCTAGGCTGACTGGCTAGTCAGCTTCAAGGATGTACCTTTCTCCCTTCCACCATAACAGCACTGTCCCAGCCTTTTGACATGTATTCTTGGGATGTAAATTCATGTCCTTGTGTTACAAAGCAGGTACATTACCAACTGTGCTATCTCCCAGCCCAAGTTTCTATGTTTTATTGTGACATTTGTTTCACTTATTTATGGGGTTCTGTATGACAATTTAATACACATACATAATACTAATAATCAAATCCCGTAGCAAGCACTTCCATTTCCTTATTCCTATACCATTAATCATCTCTATTTGTTAGCCATGTTAATGCTTTCCTAATGATTTTGAATACATCATAGATCATTATAACCAAATGTTACTGCACTACGAGCCCAAAAATAATTCCTCCTGTGTGTCATTGGTGTCTTCTTCTGAGTTTTTCTTTTCTTTCTCTCTCTGGATCTCTGAGTCTATTAATATCATTCTTCAAGTTTATTTTCTGAGATCAATGCTTAGTGAAATACTTTAAAACCAATTACAAAGACAAAATTTCTTATTAATCATTGGCTGAACTTAGTAGTAAATTTGTCTTCCTGTTTCATTTGGTTGTAAGGCCAAAGTGAAGTAGAAAAACAAACTGCTTGTTTTTCTCAGGTGGAAGAGACAGAAGGGGTAGTGACAGTTTTATAAAGTATGAGTGTGTGTGTATGCGCATACTCACATATACATGCATGCTGCAAATAATGTACAGATCTTGTTTTGTTGTCTTGAGTCTTGAGAACTTTGTTTTATATGGGGAAAGGCATCTTGACCTAGGGATTATCATTCCATAAAAATAAAAGTCTAGTAGTTGGGAGCTCCTTATATTACTTCAGCTCTCATACACACCCAAGGATGTTGTCCTTGGCAACTACATCCTTCCTTGACATGCTGTGAAACAGAATCAATTACTCTTCTCCAAGTGTATCTGCATTCTAGACACATAAAGCAGATACATCTGTCAGCCTCAACTTCATGCTAGTTACTTAGGGTCTGAAGATAGCTCTGAGTTCCAGGTCCTGATGTGCCCTGACTTTCCTACCTTTTGCTTTCTATTGTCTAGAACTTCCAAACAGAAATATTAGTATATACTTGCCTAGAGAAGTTGAATATACAATGTTGTTATCTAACAGAGATGTTTACCAGGGTCAGTAGGAGGATCAGCAGATCAACCTAGAGGTATGGACTGGAGTTATTGCTTTAACCCTACGTCTTCTAAACATTCTGTGTCCATGGTAGAATCACCTTCAGGAATCTTCTCCAGAGTACAGTGTCACCTTAATTTACAAATAAATTCTTCTACTTACACTAAGGCCTTTCTCTCCTCTCTGTAGAATATTCTAACCCAACAATTTCTCCTTTTCATGAAGCACAAATAAATCCAGACACCTGCTTGTGGTGCATATGGTAACCATATGTCCTAGGTTTTTTTTGTGTGGTTCTACCTCTAAAGATTCTATCTTCTTATCAGACCACATAACGTGATTTCTGAAAGAGGAAAAAATAGCTTCCTCCTAAGTAGAGGGTACCATTTTGTAGGAAGCTATATTTGAATGTTGTCACACAAACATTTTGCTAGGTTTGTAGGAAAAAAACTAAATAAAGGCAGTTTTTAAAATTTATAATTGTATTACTTTCCCTTTACCTCAAAATGTCTCTGCTATCACACCATACTATCACACTAACTCAAAACTTTACTTTGAAATTCTTCCAGCAGGAATGAAATGATTGTGTCCTAAGTGTATAACAAACAGATCCTTATTGAGTAGACTTGAAGAATAACAAGTCAAAAGTCCCTCCAAAGAGCATCTTACTTAGTTCTTTCAGTGACTCTTTGAAGTAAAGTATGGATTGGCTAATGACAGCTGCTATAACACAAAATCCAGAAAATTTACATTTTCTTTATTTACATGTCAAATGTTATCCTCTTTCCTCTTTTCCCCTCCGAAAACCCCCTATCCCATCCCCCCTACTCACCAACCACCCACTCCTGCTTCCCTACCCTGGCAATCCCCTACACTGAGGCATTGAGCCTTCACAGGACCAAGGACCTTTCCTCCCATTGATGTCTGACAAGGCCATTCTCTGCTATACATACGGCTGAAACCATGGGTCCCTCCATGTGTACTCTTTGGTTGGTGGTTTAGTCCCTGGGAGCTCTGGGGGCACTGGGTGGTTTATATTCTTGTTCCTCCTATGGAGCTGCAAAGAATATTTTTAATACAAGTAAAATCCATAATGAAAGACATGTTCCAGGAAGTCATTCAGAGATTCAAATTAGTTGAGGCCCCTGATTTTTAACCAATGATCTCCAAAACTATCTTGAGTCTTGACAGACACCACTGAGCATTGATAAAGGAACTTTTTATAGGCAAGCTTGAGAATAGGACTTGTATCTACAACCTTTCCCCTCAGCCAGGATCAGTCATGTGAGACATATAGATCTTATAAGTGCCCTGAGAGAGTTCCTGAGTCTCCAAGTGCTTCTTCCTTCCTGTGGTGCTAGAAAGGTCATGAAGTTGGTGGACACATATTAGGTCTGCTTCAGAGCTGAGTGGTGTTAGAGGCTTTGCTCTAATACAAACGAAGCAACCAATGCTTGAATAGGGTGGGGGGACATAGAGCCACATTTGGTTTGAGGCTAAAGAACAGATTGAAAAGAAATTAGGGTGAGAAAAAAAATAAAGCCAGTTTTGACTCAGTGGACATTTCCTTTTTCTTTAGTCCTTGATAGACTAACACACATAGATACTCCTTCCTCTTCCCTAGGTGCTCCCTATCACCAAATCATCATATGTTTAAACTTTTGCCTGCTCTGGGTTTTATAGCAAACCTATTCTTCCTTTTTATTGTGTTTTTATTAATTGCATTACTTCCATATCCCAGAATTATATTCAAGTTACTCTAGCAGTGCTTCATGCTTACTACTCTTCATATAAGGTAATAAATGAAGTCTGGAGAGAACTGAAGCCCTGATGCATGGTATCTACTCACTATGGGACATATGTTGTTGTATGCTGTCATGAGTAGTTTAACAAACTAACATGTTGAACAGACAGTTATTTTTAGCAAGCCTAAGGAAAGTATGTAGATTTGAATCCTATTTAAACCAGGTGATTGTATATAGGTCAAAGCTCATGGTGACTTTTTTCTTATTTCTTAATAAATAAATAAATAAAAAATATGGCAGCTCCTAAGGCCCAGTACTACTACTGCTAAGTAAAAAGGTCATAGCACACTCCTTGAATTCCTTAAATATCCTCATTCTTCCCTTGAAGAAAATGTGAGAACCAACTGTGAATGGTGGCCAGTATCTAGGCCAGTTTTTTCCAGCTGTGGAGTATATTGCCCAAAGAATTGAAAATAAGGACTTACATAGATTTGCCAATGTAGGAAGGAATATATTATTTTAAAGTAAATAAAGCTTGGTGGTGGTGGTACATCCCTTTAATCCCCATGCTTGGGAGGCGGTGGGGGGGGATCTCTGTGACTCCCAGGCCAGCCTCCTGGTCTACAGAGTAAGTTCCAGGACTGTCAGGGCTACACAAAGAAAGCCAGCCTAAAAAAAATAAATAAATAAAAATTAAAAAAGCAAGCCAAAACAAACAAATAGCACAGCGAGAGATGCATTGCAAGGAACCAGTGGACCATGTGAACAAGGAGGAAGTTGAAAGCCCTGATCTGGGTTTTCTTTATGAAGTCTAGCAGAGGGAAGGGGCTGGGTTCTAAAAAGCAAGGATTATTTGATGGTTTTCTATTTTGATTGATAGATTACGTTATATTTTTACTTCAGCTATATGCATCCCTACACCTGATTTTAATCCTATGTATGCCATTATGCCCAGGTATAAGATGGTGAATATGACACTCTCCTTAAAAGTTCAAATAACACAGTTTGATTTACTGGGTATGCACCCTAAACCACTTCATCCCAAACCACTTCACCCCCAAACCAGACTGGCCTTCTGCTTTTCATATCTGAATATATTTGGAGTATATTTGAATAGTAACTGTCTAAATTTGATTGTTGCTAGGGGCAATGAAATGTATGCTGTTGTTTAGACAGCAGTATATTCATAGCAGGTGGAAGCCTGCGGGTGCTGGGTACATTGTTCAGGAATGTTCTCTCTCTCTCTCTCTCTCTCTCTCTCTCTCTCTCTCTCTCTCTCTCTCTCTCTCTCTCTGTGTGTGTGTGTGTGTGTGTGTGTGTGTGTGTGTATGTGTTGCATATTGGTATAGGCAAAGGAGATAAGATGCCTGGTGTATTATTAAAAGAGGTGGATGTTCTTAACGCAATCCAAGTAGAGTACAGATGGTGCCATTCCCTGTAAGATGTTACATGACACCAAGACATTTACCAGTTCTCCCCTCTTCTTTGTTGCTTTCACAACTCATTCTGCTCATTTGTACCAGAGCATTCACTGGCATGTTTTCAGTATGTCCCATTTCCACTAAACCTACATCTGAGCCCTGTATCACTTTATAGCTCTCACAGCTCTTTTTGGGGCTATCTTGTTCTTTAGCAACCTTCCACCAACTATAACTATAGGTTTGTAGATCTTAGTTCTTGTTTTAGTTTGATTTTTGTTTGTTGGCTTACATTTTTGTTTATGAGATAGTGGCTCATATAGCTTAGCCTGCTCTTGAACTTGCTATGCAACTCTGGATGACCTTGAATTTTTGATCCTTCTGCCTTACCTCTCTAGTTCTGAGATCAGAAGTATGTCACACCATGCTTAGTTTATGTAGTTTTAGGTATGGAATCCAGGTCTTCAAGCATGCTAAACAAGTATTCTACCAACCAAGCTGCATCCTTACCCTCTGTTTTGTGGTTTGGGTGTGTAGAATGAGTAATTTGCTTTGCTGAGAATCAAACTCAGGACCCTGTATGTGCTAAGCAATCATTATACAAATATGTCTCTAACCGCCCACTGTCAGAGTAATTTAAGTTTCATCAGGAGAAAGATAGTATTTATGTTGGCTCTTATGTTGGCTCTCAATTGATCCTTAGTGATTAGTGCACAATCTGGCCTACAAAAACCTACCAATTAAAATTTGTTGGTGTGTGTTACAGCCACCAACCATCAGATTTTTATTTGGCCTTAACTGTTGGTCAGATGTAATATAATTAAAAAGTACAGTTCTTGCCCTTCAAGGACTTTACAGTTTAGATGAAAAAAAAAATAGAGGAGCATGTGAGAAATGCCAAATAACAGCACTATCATCGGCTAGTTATTATGTAGCCCTCATTGTAAACCAGTTTCCAGACTTAAAAAGTTACATGCTTCAATAATTTCTATCCTCAGATCTCATCTAACTACAATTATTAGATCAGTTTAAAATAAGGGAAATGAACTGTGGAACAAGAGTGTCCTTAGTTGGAGAGCACATAGCTAGGAGATAAAGTAGGTCAGAGCAGCCACAGCATGGTAAGTGCTGGGAATGGAACATAACTGAAACTTACCGAAAGAGCAGTATTATGGAGGATGGCTGGCCTCAGGTTAACCCTAATGTAAGTAGAAAAGGTGATCCATGAGCTAGAATCCAAAGGCACACACAGAAGCTATTCCATCTGTGAGGAGACCACTTACAAACTAACGAAAGTAGGACACCAAAGACCTATTTTAGATACAATGAACAATAGGTACAATGGACAAACTTTCTTGACCTAAATGACAGACCCATCATCCAGTCAATCATCAGTTGCTGAGAGAAGTGCTGTGACTGTAGAGGACTGAGAATACCAGGATATTTGGGTCAAGTAAACACAAAGCAAACATTTTCTGCCATTAGATACCATTTATATATAAAGAGTTCAGTGTGCCCAGGAAAACTCTGAGTGTAGTTGAGTACACACATCTTCAAGCCATTCCTATTACCCTTGGATAGGCTGCTCTATAAGCCAAAGTATATTTTCTAGTTTCTTAGAGATGATTTTTGGCTGAGCTACAGTTTCCTACCCCTTATACTCTGTCTAGTTGTGGTTGGTCCCTCCTTCTTACTCTCCTCTTGGCTGCATCTCTCCAACATCATCTGCATCAACTTTGATGAGTCCAATCTTGTTATGAGATCTTCACTTTAGAACTCTTTAAAGAAGAAATAATTGCCCTGAAAACTAAAAGAAAGACAAGGTGAAAACTTTTGGAAATGTAGATTTAGCATTTCTCCATCCCATCCCCAGTACAGTAGGCAACAGGTTCATGTACTAACACAGCCCAAATTCCATGACTTCACTTTGACAATGAGACCTAACATACAACCCTAAAAGTTTTATTGGTTTCATTTACAATAGTGCTTCAGCAGGAAAAAAATAATGAATTAAGTGATCTCAAATGTGTTTAAAGGTTATTCAGTCTTTACATGGTAGAGTTATGATAGACTTCTCATTTTTTCCCCATCAGTATTAGAACATTAGATGCTGATGGTTTATAAGGTGACATTACCTTTTGGAGAATTGTACTGGTCTATCTCTCAATTAAAAAATGGTACTGATGCCATGTATCTGCTAATACACCTTAGTGTGCTACTGCAATTATTTTTAAAGTACTAAAATACCTACCTATTATTTAACAAGAAATAACTTAATTCCTCTTCTTGTGAGTAACTCTTCATACCTTGTTTTTCCTCACACTTTTTAAAATAATTATACCATTTCCACTTTTCTCTCTCAAAGCATTTCCATGTATCCCTCTTGCTTCTTCTTGAAGTCACAGCCTCTTTTGCTTTTGTTGTTTTTGTTATATTTATAAATGTGACATGCTCAGTCCTTTTAGTGTTATTTGTTTGTGTATGATTTGGGAGGCTAAGCACTTATATTGATAATCAATTAGGGCAGCCTCATCCTTGGCACCCTGAATTCCTTGGTTACCTACAGTTCTTGCCTATGGATGGAGTCCTGTGAGATTTATGCTTTCCATGTCAGCTTGTCTATCAGTGTTACAGTTGTTCAGATCTTACTGAGGTATCCTGGGTGAAGCTTCCCTGCTGTTTGTTTTTAGGAGATAAAATCTCACAGCAGCTTTCCTAATGCTCTAGCTCTTACAAACTTCCTGTCCCCTCTTCCATAATGTTTCTTGAGCCTTAGTTGCAGAAGCTATGTTTCCAATGTTATCAGTTAGGGCTGGTAACCTTACAATCAATT
This sequence comes from Apodemus sylvaticus, assembly GCF_947179515.1. Lineage (NCBI taxonomy): Eukaryota > Metazoa > Chordata > Mammalia > Rodentia > Muridae > Apodemus > Apodemus sylvaticus. Next base: position 125,379,405 of record NC_067476.1, read on the forward strand.
CTCTATATTTTGACCATTGCAGTTTTCTGAAATCATTTCTTTTTGTAACAAAAAGATGTTGCTTTCATGAGGAGCGGTAGCTATACTTATCTGTGCATATAAGAATAAGTATTTAAAATTCTTTCAGGAATAATACTGTTTAGTGAAATGATAGTAAGATATTCTTCTCTAAGATCCATGCCCCAAGTGGTTGGCCAGATGTACAGTATTAGGCATAATTTTCCTCTGTTTGAGCAGGCCCTAAATCCCATTAGAGAGCTGTTGATTACCACCAAGATATTAAAACCATTATTTTACACTTAGGGTTATCTCAATTTGATCAAATGCACCCTCATCTCCTACCCCACCATTTTCTCTCCAAATGTCATGTGTTCTGATTTAAAAACAAACAACAAAAATCCTTAATGAGTTCACTTAGTTGTGTCTTTGTGTCTTTATGTCCATAGGTGTTTTAGTTAGGGTTTCCACTGCTAAAAAAAACACCATGAAAAAGGTAACTCTTATAAAAGAAAATATTTAATAGGGGCTGGCTTACAGGTTCAGAGGTTCAGTCCATTATTATTGAATAATATAGCTAGAGAAGCCAGAATATCTACCTCTTGTTCCAAAGGCCCCAGGGAGAAGACTATCTTTCAGGCAGCTAGAAAGAGGTTCTCAAAGCCCATGCAACCAGTGAAACATGTCTTCCAACAAGGCCACACCTACTCCAACAAGAACAAACCTCCTAATAGTTCCATTCCCTGAGTCAAGCATATTCAAACCACCACATTCCACTCACTGATCTCTATGGGCTTGTTCAAACACATGAATCTATGGGGGCCATACTTAGCCATAGCATAATGCAAAATATATTTAGTTCAATTTCAAAACTCTATTAATCTATCATAGTCTCATCAATACTTAAAAGTCTAGAGCTCAAAGTATCTTCTAAGATTCATGTAATCTCTTAAATTTAGTGCCCTATAAGATCAAAATCAAAAGGTAGATCACAAATTTCCAACATATCATAGCATAGGACATATTTTACTCTTCCAAAATGTCATAGTTAGCAAATACTGGACCAAATCAAGACCAAAAGCCAGCTTGTCAAACTCTGAGACTCCATGTCCAATGTCAAAGTTCTTCGCACATCTCCAACTCCTTTCATCCTTGTTAACGGCTGTTGGCAGATGAGGTATTTAACAGGAACAAACTTCTTTCTCTTGGGCTAGTTCCACTCCCTGTTAGCAGCTTTCCTCAGTAGGTATCCCACAGCTCTGACATCTCTAACATCTTGGGGTATCCAAGCAAACTTGATATGTACAGTTTCCTGTTCCAGTGCCTGGAATCTATACATGATCTGTGCTTGGGTCACTTCTCCAGATCTACCCTCTGTAGCACTCTACACTCTAGTTGTTTCCATTCCACTGCAGCTTCTGTTCTTGGTGACAATCCCACAGTACTGGCATCTCGGATTCACTGGAATCTTCCACTGCAATTAGGTTTCACCAATAGCCTTTCATAGATTCTCATCATGGTGCCAAGTCTCAACTTCTTTCCATGGCATCACCAGTCCTGGGCTGTGAACTGCTACTGAGGCTGGACCTTCACCAATGGCTTGCCCTGGCATCTCACAGCTACTCTCTATGGTTTCTTCATAGAATGCAAAACCAGTACCATCTGGGTGATCCTTATACATTACCAAGTCCAGCTGCAGCACAAGGTACAACTGGAACACAGCCTCTTTGTGCTCCCAGAAAACACTCCCCAGAGGATTTCACCTCAGTGATGCTGCTCTCTTCTCAATCACTGCTAATCTCTGAGCTCCAGCTACCCAGCATCAATTGTCCCAGTAATACCTTCTATTCTTGACTCTAAAGCCAGACCCACATGGTGAAGCTGCTGAGTTCTGCTGGAACATGCTCTGCCTTGTTCCATTGCATTATCACCAGCTTTCTGTTTTCCAACTCCTTCACTCTCTAACCTTGACAGTTCTGTAACTTGCTCTGTTGATTGACCTTGAACTCACAGATCTGCATGGCTCCATCACCTGAATGCTGACATTAAAGGCATGGACCTAAGCTTTTCATGGTTACTATACATCAAGATCCAGATCAAGAATTTATGTCATCCCATGTCACTTCGACACACAATCATATCTCCTTATCTCCAAAAGAAAGCAATAGCCAGATCATAATAATGTAACCACCCATTGTTCAACTATAAACACATAAACAATAAGCTTAGGTGGGTGGGATCTTGCTGAAGCCACCACTCCTTTAGTCTGCGTATCTCCTTAAATACAGGATTTAACTCCGTTGCATTCCCTGGTGCCCCTTTTGAATCACACATTTTATATTTTTCCTTTCTAAGCTTGCTACATTTGATCAAAATGTTCTTCACAAGAGTAAACCAGAGGAAAAAGTCTATGCTGGGATTTTTTTGATACTTCCTTTGTCAATGAAATTAATATAAATTTCTTTACCTTAACCTCAGATAGACTCTTCAGACAAGGGCAAGAAGAATTCACATTCTTCACCAAAATATCACAAGAACAGTCTCTAAACTACATACTAAAATTATTCTTCATTAAAATCTCTTGGGCCAGGTCTGCACAGTTCAAATCATCCTAAGCACCAATGTCCTCCATATTCATACTGGAATGGTCCATTAACCCCCCCTTATAGCATTCTACTGCTCCCCAAATCCACACTCCTCCAAACAAAACCATTGTCAGGCCTATAATACCCTAGTCCCTGGTACCAACGTTTGTCTTAGGGTTTCCATTACTATGAAAAAACACCATGAACAAGGCAACCTCTATAAGGGACAGTATTTAATTGGGTCTGGTTTACAATTTCATTGTGGGAAATATGGAAGCATCTAGGCAGACATGGGGCTGGAGGAGCCAAAAGTTCTACATCTTGATCCAAATGCACCCAGGAAAAGTCTGTCTTCCAGGTAGCTAAAAAGAGTGTCTCAAAGCCTACCTGCACAGTGACATATTTCCTCCAACAAGGTCACACATTACACCAACAAGGCCACACATTCTAATAGTGCCACTTCCAGGTCCAGCAATTGAAACCACCATAGTGGGTATAGGACCATGTACTGAAACATGGGGAGTCTTTCATGCCCTACATTCCTGAAGAAACATGACTCTTCCTTCTCTGGCACTCATCAATTGCCAATAGCTCCTTAGCTAGGAAAGGGGCTTTGTGACTACCTCCCTACTATCCCATTCTTAGCTTTTAGCCAATTGATTTTGTACAAGTCTTGTACATGCTTCACCATACTGTGAGGTCATATCTGCAACTGCCCTGTTGTTTCTGTAAAACACTGTTTATTTGTAGTCATCTACCACCTCTGGCTCTTTCTGCCTCCTCTTCTTGAGACTTGGGGTAGGGAACACTATACAGATGTTTCCCTCTGATATAGAGACAGGCACTCAGCTGTCGCTTATTCTCAGTGATTTCTGTGTTCATGGCCATCTACTGAAAAAGAAGTTTATCTGATTAGACCTAAAAGATGCAATTATGTATGGGTATATGACATTAGAAAGTTAATACTTTCTATTAGAGAAATAGTCCCTAGGGCCTGATACCTCTAAAACCACAGATACTTTGAGCAACACTGGTGCCATATTATAGAAGAGTGTTTATTGTTGTCAGAAAGTGTTGGTTACCACCAAAACATCCATGTTACTATTGCACCAATGGGCATATTTTCTCAAGCCAGTCCTCGTAGCTCATAGGATTCGCAAATGGGTAAGACTGATGATTACTTTTTCCCTCTGATACCATGCATACATACCACTTTCCATTACTATTAAAATTAGCCAATAAGAGTTAAGCCTCCAGATAACCATCAGTTCAGTTTCTCTACAATAGCAACAGACTGTAGTGTTCGGGGGTTCTGTGGGAACCCACTAATAATTCCTAAAAGAGGAATCCATTCCTGGTATGGGCTCTTTATTTGATAGTTTATGGTGTCTAGGAGAGGCACTGTCCCATATTATAGGGAGACTTCACTAAAACCTTCTTATATATGTATAAATTTTAGGGAGTGTCTCCAGTAGTAGCCTTCTAGTTGGCTTTCCCAAGGTCTTTAGTTTTAGATATCACTCTTCATACTTACCTTTCTACCCTGCCCCAGAATCCAGCACTGTAGGGACTAAATATGTGTTATTTATGACAGTAATTCTGTAAAAGATTAAACAAAGTATCACAATAAGCCGTTGGATTAGGAAAACTGACCATAACTTCTAGCATTTACTCTAAATTATGAGAAAATTCAAATGAGGTTATTTTGAAAGTAGAAAATAAACACATTTTAAATTTAATCATTGGTATATTTCTTAGGATCCTTGTAAAATAATATTTATAGTATTCCTTTTTATCTATTACTGGGTACTGATACCAAGTCATGGCACTTTAGAGGGCAGTAATTCTACCACTGAAGTATGTCTCCAACCTCCAGTATTTAATACACTTTTCTCAGTTTACTTGGAAAATACTATCACATCATTCAAGTACCCATTTCCTGTAGCACTATCATGTGATTGTTTGCTACAACCAGACTTATATTTGAAAATAAAATTTAGTGAATTTGTTTTATTTCATATGACCAACCTGTTCTACCCTTTAACTTTCTCTCAGTTTTGGTCTGATATAAGTTTCCTGAATGTTGTATATTGTGAATAAGTATAAAAGTGGAATTTTAAAAGATGGATCTAAAAGAATGCCAAACTTTTTAAAATTATATTTGTCAACAGTACTTTAGAATAACTTCAAATGTCTATATATACATAATAAGATAACAAATATAAAATTAAATAATATACTTTTAAGATTCACATATTTAAGTTATATAAGAGTGATGCATGCTGTTGATCAGAGAATTGGGGTGAATGTGCTGCATCAATATCCCTTTGCCTTGCATCATCCATAAGGTAGGAGATTGTAAAGCACTTCCACCAAGAAACTATGTAGCAGCTTATCTGCCTATCATCCATTCAGAACCTAGTCAATGCCTAGTCATGGAACTCTTTCAGTCAATAGACCTTAAAGGCTGTGGTCCAAGCTGTAGATATTTTTCTAGAACTTATCCTTCATAATTATCTGCAGCCCAACTGTCAGGGTAACATGGTACACCATATGGTAACTTCTCCCCATTTTTCCCTGATTAGGTGGAAGGTACTGTTCACTGTGTTACCTAGTTGAAGTCACCATGGTATTGTAATAATATGGCTCAATCAGGAAAAGAAGATGAGAATTCAGTTTTGACACTAAGTCTTAGAAATATTGGTGATTATCTTGGCTGTCATGTTTTGGGTTTCCACAAAATTTAATTTCAAGATGTACATTGTGTACTTGATGGTGGTACCAAAAGAACAGATGGGGCATTAAAAAAATGGAACAGAGAAAAAAAGCTTCCCAGTGAATTGTATTAGCAAGCAAGGTACTACTAAGGAGAGCTGAAGCAGTATTTTTTTTTTTGAGAAAGATGTGAGATAGTTTCAGAAATATATTCACGAGGGAGCAACATCATTATAGTCCTAATCCCTGGTTCCTTTGTGGTCAACAGCAGGCATTTAATGCTTGGCACTTTTGTCCAGGGTAGCACTCCCAATCAATCTCAGAAAGCTCATCTACTAGAACAGTCTACAGCAATCTTGAGAGTAGTCCAGCAGGATCAGAGTAAGCAGACACAGTCTGCCATAAGGCTTAGCTAGACATGCCTGGTTCAATTCTACTGACTCTCGTACTAGAGAGATCTAAGAAGTAGACAGGAGAATGAGGAAGAGAAGCTAATTGGATTTAGACCTTTGCTGATACCATTTTCCTACTAAGATTATATGAATAGTCAAAAATTGGATTGAGTTTGAGCATACAATAACAGAGACATGAGTAAAATCTCTGTACTCATGTGTTTCAGTCCTCTGAAGTAATCCAGATGGTTGGAAACTTTAGAAAAACAAACAAACAAACAAAATAGAAATAAAAGCAAGTACATAAGAAAATGGAATTCCATGAATCAATCAATCTCTATTCTTTTCTTATTTGATGGATGTGTTTTGTGGACCTGTCCCAGTATGAGGAACAAATCTGTGCTCAAAAAATGATGCCCAACTCTTTGAAGTTAACATAGAATTAATAACTCCCACAAAGATCCCCTATTCTACTTTTTAAAAATCTATTTATATATCAAGTGTTATCCCCTTATCCTGGTTTCCCCCTACCAGAAACATCCTATCTCATCCCCCCTTCCCCTGCTTCTATGAAGGTGTTCCTCCACCCACCCACCCACTCCTGCCTCTGACCCTAGATTCCCCTATACTGGGGCATCTATCAATCCTTCATAGGACCAAGGACCTCTCCTCTCACTGATGACTGACAAGGCCTTCCTCTGCTACAAATTCAGCCAGAGCCATGTGTACTCCTTGGTTGGTGACTTAGTCCCTGGTAGCTCGGGGGGGGGGGGGGGGGGAGGGGGGAAACTGATTGGTTTATATTGTAGTTCTTTCTATGAGGTTGAAAACCCCTTCAGCTCCTTCAGTCCTTTCTCTAACTCCTCCATTGGAGACCTCACACTCAGTGCAATGGTTGACTGTGAGCATCCAACTCTGTATTTGTAAGGCTCTGGCAGGGCCTCTCAGGAGACAGCTATATCAGGCTTCTGTCAGCAAGCATTTCTTCACATCCACAATAGTGTTGGAGTTTGGTGACTATATCTGGGATGAATCCCCAGATGGGGATGTATCTGGATGGCCTTTCCTTCAGTCTCTGCTCTGCACTTTGTCCCCATATTTACTCCTGTTGAGTATTTTGTTTCCCTTTCTAAGAAGGACCAAAGCACCCACACTTTGGTGTGCCTTCTTGAGCTTCATGTGCTCTGTAAGTAGGTTATTTGGAGTTTGGGGACTAATGTCCACTTATCAGTGAATGCATACCAAGTGTGTTCTTTTGTGATTGGGTTACCTCTCTCAGAATGATATTTTCTAGGTCCATCCACTTGCCTAAGAATTTTATGAATTCGTCATTTTTAATAGCAGAGTAGTACTCATTGTGTAAATGTACCACATTTTCTGTATCCATCCCTCTGTTAAAGGACATCTGAAGATCCCCTATTCTTATTGCATTCTTCAAACATCACTTTACATCATTTTGGAGAGATGAATTAGTATCCAACAGGATGGGCTATGAGTTAGTTTTTGACTTACACTTTTGCTTATGAGCCTAGCCTGTAATAGCTGAGCCATCTCTCCAACCCAAGTTTTTGAAAATTCTAGAAAATCTCTGTTATGAATAGTCTCTCCACTTTCCTTTTAAGTCTCTGACTGAAACATCAGTAGATCTGAGTTAATGCATTTGTGAGTGGACACAGATTCTCAGACTATTGTTGAAATAAGACAACTGAGAAATAACCCACTGTGCGAACAAAAGCCCTGTCATTCTTGTAGGGGTGGATTCGTCTCTTGGTCCAATCACAATAGCATTTTATTATCTGACAAAATTACATTGAAGTGCAAATAAATCACATTTGTAAATGAACTTTTTTTCTTAACTGGAAAAACAATTTTATGCACGTATAACTTACACCATGAAATTCTGAAATAGCAGTAGCCAGCTTTTGATTAACATAACAGATACCTGAGATCATCAACTTAGTGAGAGAAAAGGTCTCTTGTTTGTTTGTTTGTTTGTTTTGTTTTGTTTTTCAATAGTCTTGGTAGTTTCAGTCCCTCATCAGTGGCATCACTGCCTTTGAAACTGTAACAAAGTAGTCCACCATTTCTGGAATATATGGTAGAGGAAGGCTATTCACCAGTTTGAAAAGTGAAGAAGGAAACTGTCAGGGTCTCATAGTTCCAATGACCTGAAACCTCCCTCCCTAGAAGATTCCAGCATATATCAATAATGTCAAGACCAAGTCTTTACATACTCCATATGGGCCTTTGGAGGGCAGTCTCAATCTGAACTATAGCACACATTGATTTTGTACCATGATTAAGTCAAGGAAAACCACATCTAGGGTACCTCAGATACCGTTTATTTAAAAATACCTTTTAAAATCTACTGGTTTAGTGATTTTAAAATTAGTTGACTACCTTGTCTGTGAATATTGCATCTCTATCTATTCAAGTAAATTGGCATCAAGGTCTTAGAAGGAAAAGTATAAAAGACATGGCAACTCACTTCTCTTGGCATTCTTTCTAGTCCTTATATGATTTCTGTAGCATTTATATAGTATTAGGTGCTGTAAGAAATCTAGAGATAAAATATTTTCAAGGATATGCATAGATTATATATATGTATATATATACACATATATACATATACACACACACATATGTGTGTGTGTATGTGTTTGTGTGTGTGTACAACTATTGACTTTGGTACTGGGGGAGTGGGGGGAGGTCCAGGAAGTAAAACATCCTCTGAGAATACCCAAAAGCAATAGTAAATAACATGCTGTTGTTAACTATACGTGCCATGTTGTACAATAGACTCTCTATGTCAATGTGCTACCTCACAGAATCCCAACTCTATTCACACTGAGAGCTATAGCTGTATCTCATGCCTGAGGCTGAGCCAGATTTGCTTTTTAATGATGGCAAGAAAACCTGCAGTGTGACACCTTGCAAGATGGAGAAAGTTAAGGTCAGAAAAAGGAGGTCAAGGATACTAAAGCAACCAAATCACAGACAACCAAAAATAAGAGCAGATTTTCCTTTGTTTACATTGCCAAAGGGGAAAAATTAACTTGATGGAAAGGGTAATTAAGCATTTCTTTTCCATCATGGTCCATCACAACTTTGTATCCAGCTGTTCTGTTCTGCATTGTGATAGTTCTTAGTCCAGATGCTCAGGGAAGAAAGGAGACAATGGCCCTGGTGCCATGCTATAGCGCTTACCACTATTAACCCTTATTTTATTAGTAAACAAGGAAGGTGGAGGCATCACTCAAATGGCAGCAGAGAGGATTTGTCTGACCAGTGTTTTGATTAATCCCACACAATAGCATTGTAAAGTAACTTCAAAAAATTTTGAAACACTCCCCCATTTCAATGTGCAGAGCCTGATGCTGTATAAGGTGAATGGATTTCCATAAAGTTATAAAAGTTATAGTTCTAAGTCCAGAGTCATAGTCTTCTGTTAGTATTTATCCATCAAAATGATTAACTTTCTAACATGCCTAAATTTTCAATAACAACCTACAGAATGATTTCTGTTCCAATAAAGAGATGCTCAAAAGTATTTTTAAATAAGTTCCGTGGTATTTAGAATGTATTTTCTAATAGGAACTAAATTAGTTGTGCATGATAGTAGTTTTCTAACATACTTCAAAGGCTATTGTAGCCTGAATTCTAAATCTCTAGAAATTATTGGCCACCTTTTAATGGGAGTTAACGAGAGCATAATGAAGACTAATGAGCAGCCACAGCTCATCTGGACCTCCTGATACCTAGAGCCATGTCCTGTTTGAGGATCGATCGGGATATGTTTCAGGTAAATATAGTTCATCCTTGTATATCCAGCCTCACTGGGACCAGCCACTGTCCTCTCATCCACAGCTGAATGCTGGAGGAATGGATAGTTATATACATCCTTCGAACATAAATAAGTAACTGTTTCCACATCCATGAAGACACAAGCAGCCACTAGACTCTAATTCACTGTGGACAAGCACTCTGCTCAAATGGAGGGCAGATTTCCTTCTTCCTGATTGCTTCACATAACAAAAGGAAGTCCCCACGAGCTGGGTAGGCTAAATGTTTGACTTGGTCAAGTCAACCCAATTTCTAAGAATCAAAAGCAAAACAAAACAAAAAGCGAAAGAAAAATCCAGCTGATTGTTTCTGTGTTACTTTTGCTTCAAGCTCTAGTTCAGGGTAGAGATTTATACATTTCTGATGTCCAACATTTATTTTGTAAAAACCTATTAAAGATTCTACACAAAAAATGATGACCAGTCATCAGTTTAGTGATAGTTCAGGGCTCCTACTCTTGCTAGATGCAGTTTGTAGACTTCTGCTTTGGAGTGTCTTCAGAGACAGTTAATCATCTGTTGTCTTATACTGAAGTTCTAGGAAGGAAAATGTGCAGGTACCAAGGGACAATTGCATATCATGCATTGTTATTATTGTTTGTCACTATGTAATCCAGATGGACTTTTTAACATATTTCCAAAGCTGTTTACATTCTCAGCTATAGTTCCTCTCTGTGGCCAAATTTTTTTAATGCTGTCAAAAATAGCATTTAGTGCGATGCCTTGCAATGGTATCTTGGCATAAAATATTTTACTTTGGTTCTGTTTCTTTTTCCCATCCCCCACCCCCACCCAATTGGGTCTTCTGCACTTACTAGATAAATCTCAGTTTCTGAAATTTCTTTTAAAAACATAGTTCTGAAAATCTTTTAGAAAGCCACAGCATCATAAACTTTAGTATATGAATGTTTGTAGCTATGTTTTTAATGCTTCTGGGGTCAGACATCTCCATGAAAGTGTAATAGGCACTTTCTCATTTGAAAAAAGGATGACCATGTGAACACATACATGTTCTTTAGTGTATCATTTTGTGGGCATCTATGCTCCCTAGAGTAGATCCAGGCTCCTCCAGGCTAAAAATATTTGTACTGAAACAATCTCATGTTAAAAGCAAGTATTCGCATGGATTTATAGTTCAGATTATTTTAGGAAAATTCAAAAGTATAAAAATGTATCATTTGTCATCATAGCTTTAACCCATCCAAGTTTATTTCTCATAGAAGTGTGCAATGGTATTACATGACTATTTCTTAAATTTCCCCTGCTCTATGGAATTTCTTACTTCACTTTAATCAATTTTAAATATTCTTTTAAATCTTTTTCAAGTTTCTAAATGAGATTTTGGAAAAAAACTTATGAAAGTACTTTTTAAAATTCTTATTAATCTTAAAAGCACATCTATGTGTTTGAATATTTGATTTAATATTTGCATTTGAAGCAATTCTTAAATATGACATTGACCTTACAGATTTTGAAAGTCAGAATATCTATATAAATTTAATTCCAGTTTCTGCTATTAGAAAAAAATGACTGAATCTGAGAATTGTGTGATAACTATTTTATATTTTTAACATTCCTGAATGATAATTTTTAGAATTAAGAAAAAATAGACCTTCACTGTAGCAGAAGAGCTCAGCATATACAAGCCCATTTTCTAAGGTGATTTGTGGAACTTGCAGAGGGATAATCAACCCTTTCCTTACCACATACAATGCTTCCTAGCCTGTTTAGATGGATATCATGGATGGTCATAAGTAAAATAGATTCTAAACAAAACCAATGCATTTCTTGTAATTCTGGACGTTACAAAGTCAAAGATCAAGACATTGGCTGAATCCCTGACTGCTGATCTCCACCTTCTATCCACAAATTGGCCCTTTGTGCTATGCCCTCACATGAGGGAGGGATGAGATGTGTCTCTTGATCCTCTTTTGTAAAGACACCTAATCTACCACCATGGCCAACTCCCCTGGCCAGGCCCTCTCCATCCTGCCTTCTCTATATGGGTTAGAATTTTATCATATGGGTTTGGGGCGGGGATACAACATTAAGACCACAACAGCTAGATAATATTCTCCCTCTCCCTACAAAGGATAATTTCATATACATATTAAAATGTGTCTCCTATGGGACTGGAGAGACGGCTCAGTGGTTAAGAATACTGGCTCTTCCAGAGGTCCCAAGTTCAATTCCCAGCAATGACATGGTGGCCCACAACCATGTGTAATGGGATCTGATGCCCTCTTCTGGTATCCACGGAGATGGCATACTCATATACATAAAACAAGTAAATAAATATTTAAAATGTGTCTTCCATTGTCCATTTAAGCGGAAAAGCTGCTCTGTCGCTTAAAATCCTTAACTATGATATAATAGGGGCCATTATTCAAAACACATGGGATCAACCCCACTGTAGCTGGTTTGTGAGGCTGGAAATTCAAGCAGCATTTTAGTAGAATGATTTCTGTAGAAACAGTCTTCCAGAGCCCCCTTGGTATGTGTGACTTCTTGTTGTGGGCATAAAGTTCTTATACTGCTTTAGGGAGATGAGTTTTACATCTGAAACAAAGCATACTTAATAATTGGTCATATTGATACAAAATTTTTATTATCACATAAAATGTGCATTTGTGTACATACATAGATATATTCAAATAGCATATCTCTAAGTTTATTTTCTTTCATGTATTTCATACCTAACGTCAGAATATGCCTTAGAATTTATAATGTGCTGTACTTATTTGGTAGCATTAAATAATTTGAAGTTAACGATTGGCTGTATCATAGAGCCACTGAGATATACTCTATAGATTATAAAAGACTATGTAGACTTTGTAAGCTCAGAAATTGCTTCAGTAATTTTAAATCAACTCCATACAAAAAGTCAAAAATAAGCAAAATATAATGTGTTTTACCTTATACAGTGCATAAACAATGATCCATGGCTGTGTGTCAATACAGACTTATTTAGGGCCATTGAAATTGGAACTTTACATACTTTTTTAAAGTATAATATACCATTATCTTGTTTTCAACCATAAAAATCATCCATAGTACAAGGACATACCAAAATAGGTGATGCTCTGTCTTGGCTCTCAGGCTATAGTTTTGTAACCTCTGACTTAGAAGAAGATCCACTATAGCTTTGTGTCTTAGCCCAGGCCTATGATCCTAGCACTAATGAAGCTGAGGCAGGAGGCTTGACAGTTCAGACCTGTCTAAACTACAAAGAAAAAGCCTGTTTCAAAACAAATCAAAACCAGAAAATAGAACATAAACGCATTCTTAGCACCACTTTCAAAATTTCCTTTTTGACTTTGGGTCAGGGAGTCACTTACAATCAAGGTTGGCCTGGAACTTAGTCCCTTGAGTTCCTTCCTCTTTTCCCTGGTCGCAGAATGCCAGATTTTCGGGCCTTAGGCGCCACACCTTGCTTATAAAGCCCTTTATGGAAGCTGTTAACTGATCCATGCTGAACACCAGAGGGAGGGGCCTGGTAGAAGTAATTAATAGTAAAAGACAGCTTGATGTTGTAGGCTTCTTCCACCCAGCCGCCATGAGCCCTCTCCCCTCGCCCACCAAGGAGACTAAGGACTGCAATGGGCGCTAGGACACAGATATGCAGGCTATGAATGGGCTTCAGCTAGCCAGGGCATTTGTTTTATAAGGACCATAGCACCAAAAGCTCCCAGTAGTGCACAATTGTAGAGAGAAATGGATGTCTCACAATGCAGGTCTGGAAAAATGCTGGATTCCCTGGGTCAGACTCCTGTCAATCCTAACCTGTACTTTTTTTTTCAAACTCTCATAATTGTGACTCATTGACTATAAATGTGGTAAATAATATGGGAAAAAGAACACACACACACACACACACACACACACATACACACACACACACACACACACACACACATACACACAGGCGAGCACCGTAGATAGGTGAAGGCCGTCGTGACTAATCTAATCATCTAAAAGGCATTCCTTATCCGAGTGTGGAGGCATCCCTGTAATTTCAGTCCTCAGAAGGAAGAGGCAGAGGGATTACAAGTTACAGCCCAGCCTGAGTTCCACAGCAAAAACTGAACTAAATAAACACTAAGAAAAACACAAATGAACCAACTAATAGACATTTGAAGGTAATATTTGGTACAATATGTGGTTACTGTTCTGTATAAATTAAGATACTTCAAATATACATGAATCTTGGATAGTGTTAAGGCAGAAAGAAATGAAAATTACATGAAATTACTTGTTATAATATATCCTACAAACTAAAACATTTTCTTTTGCTGACCCAAGTCCTTTTAACCATTTGTTATTCTTGGTGTTAATGTGGGAAAAGGCATTTGAAGGCTTTCTCTTCAATCTTCCTTTCAGTGTTAGCACCAACATTAAAAAGCATATTTTAATGGGAGTTGGTTTTGCCGGTTTTTGACATGCAAGAGATAACAGTTTTGCGTCTAATTTCTGACTTTTAAATTTATTGTCAGGCTCAGAAAGAACTGAGAAGCAGTGCAGAGGATTAACCACTTGCCCTGGGGGGAGGGGAATTATTTGCAGTTAATTAAAGCTGCACGCTCCAGTGTATACTTGATTCATTGGTAATATTAAAGCCAAATCATATGGTACCTACCCAGGTTTCTCACCTGTCTGTCAAATGTTGCTTGTGGCAGACTGAAGAAACATACTTCTTATCATAATCGAAACCCAGGATATTTGAAGCTATCCTCCAGTTTTGAGAGGCAGAGGAGGATGGAAGAGAGGAAGACAGGGAAGGGGAGTAAACAAACAAACAGAATTTTATTTTAGTTTTTGTCTGACTTTGCTGTGTCAAAGTCTTAGAACTCCGCCAACAGGCACAAACCCAATGAAACAATTCATAGGAATTACTGGAGGTTTGATGGCTTCAGTTTTCTTTCAGCTGCATGTTGACAAGGTCAGCTAGAGATATGTAAAGATCTTGAATTTTGTCCCTTTGGGCTATGTAAGCAAGGCATACTAGATTATAAGTTTCATGAAGACAAACATCTATTCCCTGTCGGGTCCCCAAGGATAGAACAGAATCTACCATATAGTTAGCCCTCAAAAAGTCCTTGTAAAATGAGGGAAAAGCCTACTTCTCTATTGCTGCTCAACTATCAATAGACAAGTAATGCCTTTTTTCAAGATCTTCCAGAGAGGGCTCAGCATCCATCCTTCTTGATTTGCAGGAGTTCTTTATGACAGTCTCTTTTGAGCAATGTTAGTTGTTCTATAAGCTGTAACATTAAAATTGGGCACATAGGGGCTGGCAAGAAACTTACCAGGAAAAGGGGCCTAGAACCAGTCCTAATTACCTGAGTTTGATTCCCGAGACCTACAAAGCAGAAGGAGAAACAATTAGTAGAAGTTGCCCATTTATTTATGCATGTATGCCAGGGTGTTCTCTCTGTATGTATACACACACACACACACACACACACACACACATACACACACACAATAGAATAAACAATGTTTTTAAGTGGATAGGTATTGATTGCATATTTCAAAGGGGACTCGAGAGTGAGAATCACTTTGTACAAAACGAAAGCTCTGCATTCCCACCTTGCCCTTGTCAACTGTTTTGAGACCTTGGGAGGACCTTGCTTGTGATTAGATTTACAAGATTCAATATCTGTCTTTTCTGGGTATTTGGCACTCATATATGTGTGCAACTAGAATACTGGGACCATTGAAAACATTTAAAATTCTGTATTGCTTTAACCCTTTCTAGCTTGCCTGCCTTTCATGTTGGTACAAAAAGCCTGCTGTGTGCTATCTTCTCTGCAATAAAGATATCTCCATTACTTTTCTCTGCTTTTTGAAGCTTTGTACCACTTTCTTAGACAGTATAAGTAGTCTTTAGTGGAGAAAATATTTGTGTTTTAATGGTTACAGTCTAAAATAATAAAGTGTATTGTCTTAAATATAAATTCACTCAGCAAATGATTTCCCCTTTTCTGCAATGTAAATAAAAAATAAATAAATTAATTAAAATAAATAAATAAATACATAAATACATAAATAAAAAATTTAAAAAAATTAAAAAATAAATTCACTCAGCAATAGAATAAACTCCTTTTCTCACTTGAGAATGATGATTAAAGGCACCCTTTGCTTTTGTTTGTTTGCTAGCAGATTCTGCAAAGGATGACAATACCATAAAAGACAGTGACATGACCAATCATTCTGTGTGTGACCAAGAGCTTCCCAATGGTAAGTTGTGTGAATTTTTTTCCAAGTATTTTTCCTACTAAGGAGTATTAGCTATTAAAAGTCTGGTGTGGATTCTTCTAGAAGAGTAGAATTCTGATGCTGTTTTCTTACACTGCCATCTTAGTGCAATATCGTTGCTGTCCTCAATCATGTCACTCATTATTTTTGAACCAGGCTAGTGTCATTCATGTTGCTTATTGTTACCTGCCTGGATTCTATAAGCAATAATTTTTGGAACCATTGAAATGAATATACAATAAAAATGAGAATAAATATGAGACATATGGAGAATAAGCCCAGGAAACTAAATCTCCAGATCCATATCCTTGGAATACCAAGAAGAGCCTACAGAAATAAAGCAATCTGTAGAAAAATAATAGACAGGAAAAAAGATGTTTTCCTAAGGCAAACCAGTGTCTATGAACAGAATGTAAGACTATACATTATATTTATATGAAAAGGTAATGAAAACTCAAATAAGAACAGACACCTCCATAGCCTCATGTAATTTCCAAAGATTAGTAGCTAAGAAAGAGTTATAAAGTATTCAAGAAAGACAAATTCAGTACAAGCAATATTACCAGAATCATACTGGCCATAGTCTGCTCCAAGCCCCAACTGCTGGGAAAAACCAGAGTGGCTGAGCTATTTAGGATTCCATTTCTGTACCTCATAAAGCTGTTCTCAAGTAATAGTTTCTTGGGAATACAAAGACTTAGGAAAAGTGCCATCAAGGCATGGCTTTGAAGAACTGAACCAAAGACTTGTTTGCAATTGTTTAGATCTTACAATTTAAGTGTAGAAAAGGAAACAAAATTCATACCAGGAAGGCACAACAGGAAGGCTGAGTGGTAAAGTGCAGGTTAAACATACAAAAACTGTTAAAATAATCATTTTTTAGTGTCAAACTAGTATAACCAATTATCTTTTTGACTTCAAAAGCATATAGTGTTTAAAAGTGACAAAGATTATTTCTACCCCTACTAATTAAAGTCAAAATAACTCAGGTCATTTCTCTCATTAGTATCAATTTGCCAACCTAAATAAAAGAATGCATACACTGTATTAGTTGGTGATACTATGTTTCATGTAATCCTGTTGTTATTACATATAAGCTACATATATAATATAATTATTAACAATAGATAGATAGATAGATAGATAGATAGATAGATGTAGAGTCCATATGTATATAGACACATATGAGTATAAGAAAAAAGCTGTCTATAGTGTTAAAGAGTTAAAAGGACAAAAAAGAATTGCCAGGCTAGGTCTAGGTGACTCTCTGGATAATGAGGCCAAAGTTAAAACTGCCTTTACTTAGGTAATGTACTGTTTCAGCAAAAAATGTCTGAAATCATGTTACTAAAAAGACACAGCGACTCTTACAGTCGCCAAGGGTTGTGAGTAGAAATCCCAAAGACAAACTCTAGCAGGACCATGAGCCAGCCAAGGGTCTGCTTTCTGAACTGTGCTACTCACCTTCAGATTTCCTCCGTCCCCAAAGTACACTAATACCAGGCCAACTTTCAGGTTTCCCAAGCATCTGAGAAAAACACACAGGTGGTAGTAAGAAGAAAAAAGAAAGGGCCTTATCCACTTTAAACAACTTTTATAAATAATTACTGAAATACAATATCGAATTTGTGCATGCAAAAAAGACTCAGCCAAATACATAAAAGGGAGCAAGGGAGCCAAGACGCAAAGAGAAGTCATCCTACAAGAGCCGAGCATATTGCTGATAAGAGCAAAGTATAAAGCAATGACTGCGCTGGCGAGATGACTCAGTGGTTAAAAGAACCGGCTGCTCTTTCAGAGGACCTGGGTCCAAATTCCCAGCATCCACAAGGCAGCTCACAACTGTTTGTAACTTTATTTCCAAGGGATCTGACACCCTCACATGGTGTCAGATATATTGTTCAGGACACACATGCGAGCAAAACACCTACGCACATAAAATAAAAATAAATAAAACATTTTTTTAAAAGATGCTGACACTGTGTGCTCATAAAGTAATAAAAGGAAGATTGGAATTTCTAGCTGAAAATGGTTATTGAACACAAAGATAAGACGGTAAAAGCAAGTTAGCAAAACATACGCTAACTCAAATTAACTCAATGAAGACAATCATGTTGTAACAGTATATTAGACGTGAAAGATAGTTTGTGAACCACAGGTTAGATATGAGAAATCTATTCAAATTAAAAA
The DNA here is from genome assembly GCF_947179515.1 of Apodemus sylvaticus. Lineage (NCBI taxonomy): Eukaryota > Metazoa > Chordata > Mammalia > Rodentia > Muridae > Apodemus > Apodemus sylvaticus. The sequence goes on from NC_067476.1 coordinate 125,397,384, forward strand.
TAGTAAAGAGAAAATAAGATCACAAACACTAAAGTATGGGGAAGTTACTTGTTACATAGTGCCAAAGTATATCTTGAATTGGAGTACAAATTGATCAGCACCATTATATGAATGAATTATGTGAGCAACTTTCTATATCAATAAAAGATATTGTGGGCCAAATTTCATCAAAAGTTTTGAACTCCAAGCAGAACAAATAAAAGTAAATCCACAACTAGGCCCATCACAGGGAAACTGCTGAAATGGCCAAATTTCTTCAAATCGTATGTGCTTCAAGCGGAATAAATAGAAATAAATCTACGGTGAGTCCAATCACAACAAAACTGCTGAGGTGCAAAGGTAAAAAGAACATCTAAAAAATAGTCATCAAGTAAACACTTTCCTGATGGATGAGTTTCCAGTAGATACAGTGAAAATGCAAAGAGAATGCAACCAAGAAATAGTCTGCGAAGAACTGTAAAACCCTGTAGGAAAAGCATGTTTCAAGAATATGAACTAATTAAGGCTATTTTACAGGGCATAAAAAGAAGGTCTGCAGGGATAGAAAATACTGGTTCCAGGTAGAATGTTAGAGATACATGAAAAAGTTAAGAGGAAGGTAAATTAAATATAAGCAAGCCTTGTTTATTCTCTTAGAAATCAAAAGTAGTGTCTCCCTCCATTAGTTTTGTTTTTACCTGTTGTCACTGAGAGTAAAGGTGCTAGTAAATAAGTCTCAGTGGCCTTCAAAAGTCAGAAAAGGGAGTGAGCCCTGTGTCAGATAATTGCCTGAAGGGTTTCCAGGCCACGGCCCAGAGGGAAAGGGTTCAGGCAGAGGTTCAGTGGCTCCTTGCATCATGGACACAGAATTGAAAATCATAAAAGCTAAAGTGGAACTGTTGGTCAGCGTCTTGGAAGGATGGTGACACTGCAGACTGAGGCCAGTTGAGCATGTGTCAAAGACAGTTGCCCAAGCTCAGATAAAAGATGCTAAAGGATTTAATGGTGTTGATTGAGCTTCAGTGATTGGGGTGGAGTTATTGACTGGGAGGGAACATGCCAGGGCTTCTGAACTGGATAGTTCTAAAAATATGTAGCTTTTATGTGTGTTTTAGAGGTTACCTTGAGTTATATACAACTTTGGGTTTTGTTGTCATTGTTATTGTTGTCTTTGCTTTTCTATACATTTGCTGCAATTTTAAAAACTGATTAAATGAGGGGCTGGAGAGATGGCTCAGTGGTTAAGAGCACTGACTGCTCTTTTGAAGGTCCTGAGTTTAAATCCCAGCAACCACATGGTGGCTCACAACCATCTGTAACAAGATCTGATTCCCTCTTTTGGAATGTCTGAAGACAGCTACAGTGTATTTACATATAATAAATAAATCTTTTAAAAACTGATTAAATGAAGGGAGGAAGAAACAAAAGGAAGGAAGGAAGGAAGGAAGGAAGGAAGGAAGGAAGGAAGGGAATGAATTGTTCATTTGTCTTTTGATCATGTGGTACTCATAACTTAGGTGATTCTAGAACACACAATGTAGCCTAAGCTAGCCTCTTATTTGTGGCAATCCTTCTCCCTCAGCCTTCCAATGTTGGCATTATAAGCATTAACCACCATGAATTACTAATGGTGGACTACCACACAAAGATTATAGCAGAGTGACCAAGTTACCTCATAAGGCTACCATCTTTAGAGGTAACACCCAAACTAAAAACTATGTTATGTCTCTAAGAATATAAATTCCATTTAAGAATATTCTTGAGAATTCATACTAATTGTGATGGTATGTTCCTGTATTAATTGTGGTGGCAGACACCTGTAGTCTTTTCACTTAGGATCTTGAGACCTGAAGATTACAAGTTCAGAGTGGGCAATAGAACAAGCCTCTATCTCAAAATACACACCCAAACCAAACTGTATAATAATCACAAATAGAATTAAAAGAAGGCATCTTACTTTCTTGATTTTTTCAAACTCATTCTGAATGTTAATGCATATCCAATAATTCATATAATAATAACTGTTATTAACATTGTAATGAATGCATACTGTGCCAAATGAGGAGACTGAAATACAAACACGTAGGCGTGAATATACAAACATGTAACTAGGTTATTTTATCAAGTCTAAGAATCAAAACAATTTAGTTAAATTCAATAAAATTGTTAAGCTTTAAAGGATAGAGTCAGGAAAAGGATGGGTACATTTGGGAAATAAACATCAAACAAGAACAAGAAAGATGGATTTGAAACCTATCTAGCCAAAAGTCTCAAAGAAGAAAGAGTTAGTCACTTTATAGCAATAAAAATTTGAGTCCCTCATTGAATATAACAGTGATGGGTCTTAATGTGTCAGAAGGTGAAGCAAGTTACAATACAAATCAAAACCTATTGGAAATACAGCAGGGAATTCACAGATATAATACGGTCAGCAATGATGGAACAAATAGACCAAGAATAAGGTAGAATGATTTTAGAATGTGATTAACAGTGTAGCCCTGCTGCAGGAGATGACGGGGAGATCAATAAAACAGACTAACGAGTCTAGGAGTAGGACCAGGTACACAGGCCGGCTGGCACTTCAAAGACAGATGGCTCGGTAAGTGACCTGAAGACAACTAGTTGGATATCTGGGAAAGAAGAGGAGGAACATAAACTCCAGCAGGAGCAAAGATGAAATATAAAAGTGATATAAAGTATTAGAGTAAAAGAAACAAAAGTTACTCAGCACTAAAAAGAATGAGCTTTCAAGACACAAGAAGAGAGGAAATTTAAGTGCATATTATTAGGTGAAAGAGGGCAATCGGGAAAGATTATTGGCCATATGAGTGCAGTTATATGACATTCAGACAGAAGCACAAAGACTGTAAAGATGAGTGGCTGCTAGGAGCAGGGTGGGTGGGGCAAAGATGACTGAGAAGGAGTCAGAGGAATCCAAGGACACTGAAAATACCCTCAATGACATTGTGGTGGCATCTGTTACCACGCATTAAGCCCACCTGGTGAAACGTGTAACACCCAAATGAACCCTGGTGTGAGAAAGTACTGTGTTAAAACCAGTGTAAGTTCAACACTTGTAGCAAATAAACCACTCAGGCTGTGAACGCAGACCCTGGAGGAAGCGAGGAGGCTTCCATCAGGAGTAGGGAGCATATGGTATATTTCTATACCTTGATTTTAATTTTGCTTTAAACCTACAGCATCTTTAAAATATAACCTTAAAATATCTTTGGTTTTCACACACATAATTTTATGTGAGTGAAAAAGATATATTAGATGAATTTGTAATGTATAGGTGTATGCTCATGTCTGCATATATCAGAAATAAAGGTGAGTTACTATGTCTAGTTATATAAATTTGATAAATTTGATTTGATATTTACTCTAAGCTTAGTCTCATCTGAATGATTAATATGTAATATTCTTAATTTAGAAAAAAAGCTCATATGTCAAGAAAAACAAAAAGTCAAGAACAACAAAAAATAATAGCTCAAGAGGAAAATAAGCAAGACTCAAGTTACTCAGCCTTACTTAATAAGATATGAAAAATAGATTCTCTTAACTCTTTACTTTTTTGAAAAAGGGAACATAAAATGGGAATAGTCTACCTTCTCTTTTTACATAATTGAAAACATATGAAATTGGTTGAAAAAGCTTTTGAACAGACTCATTCACTATTAATGAAAGGTCATCAATTTACCACCAATAGATTTGACATAACCTATTAAAACACATAGAGATGTTTACTCATAAATTATCCATTACAATATTAACAGCATTTAATAGTACAGGCAAATCATTTAAAACACCCCAAAAATGAATTCAACGTGGAATATTATCCACCTTTCAACATACCGTTGTGAAAAGGTGGATGATTTTAGAAAAATATGAAATAAGATCAGGAAATAAAGGATTATTTTGACCACAAGATATATTTACAAAGCTACACATATGCACCCACACAGATATACCAGTATGTGCCTATACATTGCATGTTTGTTTATACATGTGCACACACACACACACACACACAAGAAAACTATCAATTCACAATTGTAAAAGTGGCCATCCCTGTATTGTAAAATCATGTACAATTCTCAATACATACAGGCATTGTATCCACAGTAAAATTGCAGTTGTTGTAACTACAAGGAAAATTATTTTACAAGTGATTTACATTAGAAGAATCAGTTTTATGGACCCTAGAGGAATACCAAGATCTTTAGAAGATAATCAAATATATGTTAGTATAGTTTCATCTTTAGCTTTTAATCTGGGACATTTAGACATGGCAAAGACTCAGTGCTAAATATTAGCAGCAAAATTGAACAAAAAGACATGATTTTGTTAAGACAAATGTCAAAGAAGCAAAGTCTCTATTCCTAGAAAAATCTGAGCATCTAATAGCCTGCAAACCATACAGCTGTATTGTCCCCTTTGTCTCCAGAGAGTCCATTCACACAGTGAGTTTAGGTTTAGCCCCTAGAAATACTTCAAATCCAGACTGATGTCCCCAGACTAATTTTTATGCAAATTAATCAAAGCTAAAGCATTAGTTTGAGCCAAACTTAATTATCAGGGCTTGAAAAAACAATCATGTGATCCATTTCTGAAGAAAAGTGAATGGAGTTGTGGATTATCTGTTCTAATGCCTCTCCCCTTAGTATGGGTGGTTGAGTTTGCTGTATGAAAAATATATACATAAACTATGAAATCCTTTGTGTTCTTTTGTCTCCTCTGCCAGGAGGATCAGGCCAGAGGGCTGTGGGGATTCTACTACACTGAATTTAAGGCAAACAAAGCTGGCCCCATGGGGCCAAGAAAGCAGGAAGAATAGCTGGGCCTGAGTGGCTAGAACACAGCTGTCTCTCTTCAACACGGGGGCCAGGGGCAGTGTGCAGGAGCTCACACATATTCTTTTGCCTTTGGAGTGTCCGATCCTGGCGGGCGCTGGATTGAGCAGACGGCATCATTCTTAAATTTCAAAGCTGAAGACTTTATGTCACCTTCAATTTTCACACCACATTTCAGTGGGGAGAAATGAGAAAACAATAGAAAGTATAGATTTCTATTCAGGAAATGACTGCCAAAATATACTACGCACTCAGGTGAAACTGCCCAAGAGTAGAGACGCATGAAGAGGGCAGAGAAGAAAAATATTCCCTCCGAAGCACTGAAATGACCGTTCAGGTTGTCAGTGAAGGTCAGGCCTTATAGTCAAGGCAATCCTGCTGTTTGCCCAGAGTGACCCATCTCCCCACCCCTCCCCCTTACACACACACACACACACACACACACACACACACACACACACACACACACCGTCCTGCCTCCCATTGGTACTCAGACAGACCTAACCTTCTCAGCAGTGCCTGGCTCTATGGCATAGTGATTGTTCCAATATTGAAGTCAGTACAGCACGGAGACTCTCAGCAGATGTAGTGATTCTGCTCCAAGAACTCCCTGCTCTTTCCACACTGAGGCCACATATGACTTAAAGAATCCAGAAAGGACCGGGTATGATGAGCACCTTTGATGGTCATGCCCCCACGTCCACAGAGATAGAGAGTGCTGCCCCCTCCGTTAGCAGTGAAGGGTGTCTGTCTGTCTGTCGGCATCATTCACTAGATAGACTGGGCACCATCAGAACATCGGACAGGAGCCTAAAAGATTGCCTATCACCACAGCCATTTCTCATCCATAAATGATGATCCAGAGAAGTTGAAGTCTAACGTCCTGCTCAGCTTTAGTCTGAAAACAACAGTGTTTGGAACAATATGAAGTGTGGAGCCCGGGGGAGCATAAGGTGCTTACTGTACTAAAGGATGGAAAGAAAGTAAGCTGTAGTCCCTGACAACTGTGCTGCTGACTGTGAGGAGTGATGCAATGGAGGGCCAGTTAAGTGGACAGTTGTTGTTGCTGTGTTATGCTAAGTGTGGGCATGGAAGATGAGAATAAGATAAATTGTCTGTCTGTGCAACATGCACAATCTAATGAGAGAAGAAAACACAGGTACAACTGCATTAAAGTGTAAAAGGAATCTTAACAGAGAAGAAGTCCAGTGAATGACAGTCTTATACAAAACCTGACTCCTACTTCAAGAGATAAGATATTTATTTTGGCACCAAATATGAGAGATCATGACTCAGGAATATAGATTCAGTTAACCCCATATTCGAATTTTTCCTAATTGTCTCAATAGCCTGTTCATTAAACCATTTTCTTATCAAACTATATATCACCACAAAGACAAAGACACATTTTATACCTTTTTGATTTCCTAAGCATATACTTTCCAAAAGTGTATTTACTTAGTTCAGTCTCCTTGTCTATGTTTTGTGTTTTCAAGATCTTATCTTTATTACTTTTTAATTGTGTGTGTGAGGGTATGAGCTCTCATGACCGAGCACACATGCATGAGTGTGCAGGGCACCATAGAAGCCAGAAGAGGAGGGTGTCAGATCCTCTGGGGCTGGAGGTACAGGTGATGATGAGCTCAGGGCGATGGGAACTTAACTCAGGTCCTCTCTCAGCGTAGTACAAACTCTTAGCTGCTGGGCCATCTCTCCAGCTCCTACTTTTCTATTTTTAAATCAATTTTTTGTAGTGACTGAGAATAGGTATCTAGGTAAATTGTTTGCTAGGAAACAAACTGAAAAATAGACTTTTTTTTTATTTTGCTTGATTCAATCTTTCCATTTGGCCATTCTGACGTTCATACCTCTAGGTATTTACTAGAGAAGATCTAGAATTAAAAAACCCATAGTTCCTTTTTTATTTTTTTTAACAGAAATGAAGTTAATGTTCTCTCTCTTTATTCCTTGAGGCTGATTTTGTAACCCTAATTTTATGACTTTACATTTATCATTAATAAATGTCACTTTGTTTCACTTTAACAAATGTTTCCAATGTTAGCAGTCAATATATCGTTTCCCTCTCAACTTTCCTTCATCTAAAAGTGCTTTAAAAAAAAAAAAGATAGAACTCGGTTTAATGTCTTCCTGGAAAGAACCTTTTTTCATGTGGGATGCCTGTGTTTTTGCAACTGTAAACATTTTGTGGACACCTCTCCTTAGACCTCACATAACCAACACCACTGGCACTTAACTCACAGCAGAGAAAACAGCTGCTCTCTCTTATATATTCAACAGTGATAAAGATGAAACTGGCCTGAAGACTTTTTTATTGCTTACTACAACTTCTCAGATAATTTTATGACAATAGTAACAGTATATCATCTAAAGAATGAAGGGAACAAATACAGTTCTCACACATCTCTGCCAGAGGTAAAGAGGGAACAGGTTCTTTTCTTAATTAATTAACTAATTCACTTTACTTGCAATTGCTCCCCCTTCCCCCAGAATCCCTTCCCACTCCTCTTCTCCTCTGAGAGGGTGGACCCCCAGCCCTGACACATCAAGTCTCTGCAAGGCTAGGCACATCCTCTTCCACCTAAAACAACCAAGTTAGGGGAGCATATTCCACAGACAGGCAACAACTTTGGGGATAGCCCCTGCTCCAGTTGTTGGGGGATCCACATAAAGACTGAGCTACACATCTGCTATATATATGCAGGAGATGCCTGCGCCATCCTCTGTATGGCCTTTGATTGGTGCTTCAGTTTCTGAGAGTCCCCCAAGGGTCCAGGTTAGTTGACTATTGGTCTTCCTGTGGAGTTCCTATCCTCTATGGCTCACAGTTCTTCCCCTAACTGTTTCATAAGACCAACAGATTATTAACAGGGTCAGGCATTGGTTCTTGCCCATAGAATGGGTCTCAAGTTGGGCCAGTCACTGGTTGGCCATTCCTTCAGTCTTTGTTCCATCCTTGTCCCTGCATTTCTTGTAGACAGGATAGATTTGGGGGTGGAAAGTTTTGTGGGTAGTTTGGTGTCTCTATGGCTCCAATGGTTCCTGCCTGGCTCCAGGAGGTGGCCTTCTCAGGCTTCATTATCCCCATGATGTGAGTCTCAGCTAAAGTCAGCCCCATTGATCCCTGGAGAGTTTCCTCTTCCCAGGTTTCTGGCAGGTCTGTGAGATGCCCCTCAACCCCCCCCCCCACCATCTCTAACAGCTGCAGATTTCCATTCATTCTCCTGGACTTCTGGAACTCTCTCCAGTCTCTCCCCACATTGATCCTGAACCCTCCACACTCCCCTCACCCTTCCCTCTTCCACCGAGGTCGAGGTCCCTCCCTCCATCAGCCTGCTATGACTACTTTATTTCCACTCCTAAGTAAGATTCAAGCATCCTTGTTTGGACCATTCCTCTTGTTTAGTTTCTTTAGGTCTGTGGAGTAGAGTGTTGGTATCCTTTATTTTATAGCTATATCCATTTATAAGTGAGTACTACCATGCATGTCCTTTTGGGTCTGTCTTCCTCAGGGTATTTTCAAGTTCCATTCATTTGCCTGTAAAATTCATGATGAATTTGGTTTTAATAGCTGAATAGTATTTCCTTGTGTAGATGTACCGCATTTTGTTTATCCATTTTTCAGTTGAGGAACATCTAGGTTGATTTTAGATTCTGGCTATTATAAAGAAAGCTGCTATGAACATAGTTGAGTGTTACTATACCGCAAGTGTCCCTGTGGTATAGTAGATCTCTGTTTCGTATATGCCCAGGAGTTGTATAGCTGGGTCTTGAGGTAGAGCTATTCTGAGTTTTCTGAGAAACCACTAAACTGATTTCCAAAGTGATTGTACAAGTTTGCACTCCCACCAGCAATGGACAAATTGTTCCCCTTTCTCCACTTTCTCACAAGCATATTGTATCACTTGAGATTTTAATCTTAAATTATTCTGGCAGATATAAAATGGATGGTATCACAGGGTAGTTTTGATTTGCATTTCTCTCTTTTTTTAATATTTTTTATTTTCTATATTCTTTGTTTACATTCCAAATGATTTCCCCTTTCCAGGATCCCCCCTCCCCATAATTGCATTTCTCTGATGGCAAAGGCTGTTGTAGCATTTCTTTAAGTGTTTCTCAGTCATTTGAGATTCCTCTATTGAGAATTCTCTAGTTCTGTACCTCATTTTGGGGGGAGGCTATTTGCTGTCTAATTTCTTGAGTTTCTATAGAGGTCTGTTAAGGTTATTTGATTTATAACCTCTGTTACTTCATTATGTCTCTGCTTAGTTTTTGTCTGGATGACCTGTTGATTGGTGAGAGTGGAGTATTGAAGACTCCTACTATTAATGCGTGGGATTCAATGTGTGATTTAAGCTTTAGCAATGCTTCTTTTACAAATGTGGATGCCCTTGTGTTTGGGGTATAGATGATCAGAATTGAGATATCATCTTGGTAGATTTTTCCCTTGATGAGAATAAAGTATTCTTCCCTGTTTCTTTTGATTGATTTTGTTTGAAATCTGTTTGATTAGATATTAGAAGACTACTCAAGCTTGCTTCTTGGGTCTCTTTTCTTGGAAACCTTTTTTTTTTCTTCATCTCTTTACTCCAAGGTAATGTATATATTTGTTGCTGAAATGTGTTTCTTATATGCAGCAGAATGTTGGGTCCTATTTTTTAATCCATTCTGTTAGCCCGCATCTTTTGCTGTAGGGAGATTTTAATGACCAGTGATTGTTACTTCCTGTTATTTTAATATTGGTGGGGTTAGTGTGTATGTTTTTGTGTGCTTCCCTTGTTTTTTTTTTCTGGCATGGAATTACTTATTTCCTGTGTTTTCTTAGATGCAGTCATCCTTCTTGGTTTGTATTTTTCTTCTGTTATTCTGTAGAGCTGGATTTATATGCCGATATTTTTAAATTTTTATTTGTCTTGAAATATCTTGTTTTCTTCATCTATGGTAATAGAGAATATTGTTGGGCATGGTAGTCTAGGTTGTCCTCTGTGGTTTTTTAGAGGGTGCAAGATAACTGTCTAGGCCCTTCTAGCTATTAGAGTCTATGTTGAAAAGTCAGGTGTAATTCTGATAGGTTTGCTTTTGTGTGTTACCTGCCCTTTTCCCGTTACCACTATTAATCTTCTTTCTTTGTTCTATAGATTTTGTGCTTTGATTATCATGTGATAGGAGGACTTTTTTCTTTCTGTTCTAGTTTAATTGGTGTTCTATATGCTTCTTGTATGTTTATAGGCATTTCTTTCTTTAGTTTGGGAAAGTTTTCTTCTATGATTTTTTGGGGCCTTGGAGCCAGGACTCTTTACCTTCTTCTATTCATATTTTTATTAGGTTAGGTCTTTTCATGGTATCCCAGATTTTCTAGATGTTTTCAGTCATGATGTTTTTTAGATTTAACATTCTCTTTGACTGATGTATGGTTTCTTCTATTGTATCTACATCTGAGATGCTCTCTTCCATCGCCTGTGTTTTATTGGTGATGCTTGCATCTGCTTTTCCTGTACACTCGTCCCTAGGTTTTCCATCTCCACGAGTCCCTCAGTTTGTGTTTTCTTTATTGGTTCTACTTCCACTTTCAAGTATTGCACAGTTTTATGTGTTTCTTCTACCTGTTTGATGGTATTCTCATGATTCCTTTAAGGAACTTACTCATTTCCTCTTTAAAGGCCTCTATCATTTTTATAAGATTGGATTAAAGGGGATTTTCTTATGCTTCAGTTGTGTTAGGATATCTGAGGCTTACTGTAGAAGAGCAGTTGTGCTCTGAAGGTGTCATATTGCCTTGGCTTTTGTTAATTGTGTTCTTTTGAGGGCCTTTAACTTTCTGGATGGCTTTGGTCCCTAGATGTTTCTGTTGTAGTAGGCACTGGGAGGGAGAATTAGCCTGTATGGTCCTGGTATAGCAGGCCTCTGATGGGTATCCTCGGGTTAGATGGTTCCTGTTCTGCAGGTATTTATGGATCAGTACCTGTGGGTCTGTATGGTTCAGGAGCCAATGATCCAAGGAAGCTAGGCAAAGAGGTGGAGGAAGATTGGATGTTCGCCTGGTCAGAGCAGCTTGGCATGCCCAGAGGACTCAGTGAGCAGGGAAGATGGGTGTAGGGAGGGAATCCTAATGTGTATGGTTCCAGATCAGCATGTGTGATGAAGTAGGCAGAGGGGTGGCAGGAGAATGGAGGTCTGTTAGGGATAGCAGTCTACTCAGGGAAGCTGGGTGCTGCCCAAAGGACTTATCGGTGGGCAAAGGAAATGGGTTCAGGAAGGGAACCTAACCTGTATGGTTCCATGTCAACTGGTCTGATGGAAGTGGGCAAAGAGGTGGTGAGAAAATGGCAGTCTGGTTATCACAGGGAAGGGGAAGTTGGAATAGACTTTTTAACCATATTGTTTCATATGATCAAATACACCTAAGAAAGCAGTTCCAAGTTATTTAGCAATTTCACTTCTGGGTGACGTTTAAATGACATGAATACATTTTTCCACATAGGAACACACTGAAATGTTTTGGCACTGTTATTCAGAATAGTCCCAAATTACTCAATTTCATATGGCATCATGTCTTCAGACTAGACAAAGCCACTATTGCTAGAAGAAATTTTTAGCTGAGAGAGATTACACATATGGAGATAGTCGAGAGAATATATGTGAAGAGTCACCAATACCTCTAATTATGATTTGTGTGTTTTGCTCTATACATTTAAATGTTAAACAGTAAAATAATATTGTCAAGAAAAGCATAAAAATAAAATATCATTATAGTCACACAGAGCTGGTGATGTCTTTAGAGGCCAGAATGACTGTCACAGTGCTTTTTTCAGAGGCAGGTTCAGTGGGCAGGGATAATAGATGCGGAGTGCCTGGGTAAAGTCTGCAGTCCCGCGGTGCCTGTAAGCCAGGACTTCACAGGCATTAGCATATATAGGTTCAAATGGAGATCCTGAAAGAGACATGTAGGTCATAATTCTGTATGAGTAGAGCGAAGCCTGAAAGCTTTTAAAACCTTTCTAGATAATTCCATTGTTGCTTGTCAATGGACCATAATTTGGGGATGAATAAGGAAGAGCAAGAGGAAAGGTTTGGGTCAAATCCACATTTTAAAAGTCCTCTTTGCTAGCAATTTAAAACTTAGATAATGCGGGGTCGGGGAGAAAAAGAAAAGAAACAAAGTTCCAGCCTTATGTACCCTAAGCCAGAAAAGGGGAAGGAGAGCAGAAAATGAGAAAAGAAACATTTTTAAGGCACCATCCATATTCAGGACATCACTGAACTATGGGGATGATGGGACAAAGTTATCTAGGACATCTTGAGCATTCTAAGTTCAGCTACCACAGGTAAATAAATAGTAATGTTCATTATTTCATCAGATCTTTAGATCAAAAACAAGCTCACAAGGAACTGATGTCATTAAAACAAAACTGGTGTTTGGCTTGTTTTTGTTTCTGGTTTTGTATTTTGTTTGGGGGTTATACTGGCAGAGAAGAAACTAAGAGGAAAGTGGATGGTAGGTGGTCTAAGAAAAGACTTATCAAAGCAGAGGATGTGAGACGAAGGGTTATCTAAGTCAGCATTACTGCATAACAAATATGCCCTAAAATTCAGTGGCTTTCAAGAAGATGTGTTGTGTTCAGGCCTGGCTCCTCTTGACTCTACTCCAGATCAAGAACACATTCTGCTCAGTGCAGGGAGCTGCAGGAAACTTGCAGTAGATCTTAAGCTTTTGCAAAAGATCATATGATGTCTGTGCTCTGGCCATTCCTAAACCAAGTCACATTTTAAAAAAAGGCCTGATGTGAATAGGATGCCCCCACTCTGTGTCTGACACAGACAGAAGAATATAAGCCTTTTTAGGGAGGTATAGGGATGAGATGATAGAACAATGTCACCAACACAGGAATATACCACTGCAAACATACCGGCTCTCACATGTCTGTTCTTTTTGTGCTTACAACCAATTTAAAGTCTAGGTTTGTTTATTATTTAAATTTAAACAATTAAACATTCTCAGTATAAAATCTTTCCTTATCTTGAGGCAAAAATGGACAGATTGCATAATCCTATCTTGGTGAGTATTTATATGTTCAAGACCCCACAGGGAGAAGTCAGGGGATGTGGAAGAAAAGCCTTCAGCCTTTCTTTGATCTTTTCTACATTCAGCCAATACCTAAAGGGATTGCTGAGATATTATCCTCGTCTATCCCTTACTCATCTTCCCATGTGCTGTTGATGAAGAAAGGAAATATGGGTAGTGTTTTAGTTTGGAGGGGTGATCCCAAATCTACAAAATCACTATCTCTTAGCAGATAAATGTTATCCATGTAGTCCAGAAAATGATCTTAAAATTTCAAGCCTCTCAGATCACTATCTGCAAATGTCCAGTTGACTGATGAGCTAAATACTAATTGTGTCAAGAAAAATAATAGGGATTTGTTTCTTTGTTTGCCCAAATTATCAGGATATTGCCACAGAAAATAATTGATGTAAGTTTAATTATTTGTAAGATGACATTGGTGCCCTCCAATTTCATTTTAAAGTACTCTTTGAATGTGAATAAAAGAAGGCATCTGAAGAATTTGTTCTTCAGACCTTGGATAAAGCTATGGACATAAACATCTTAATTCTTTTCTTTTTCAATCACTGTTCTGACAGGACAAGAAAATGACTCAACAAAGAGTGAGGGAAAAACTGAGACAGAATCTCCAAGCTCCTCTATGGAAACAGAAGGTACTGGAGCTGATTGTTGGAAGGAATGAGATGACTTCTCTATAGAAAGCATTTGTGTATGTGTGTGTGTGTGTGTGTGTGTGTGTGTGTGTGTGTGTGTGTGTGTAAAAATGAAAGTCTATAAATGTGTATGAGTATATGGGAAATTGTGGTATGTGTGACTGTGTGAGTACATGTATGTGTGTATGTGAGTCTGCATGTATATGTGACTCTCTCTCTCTCTCTCTCTGTCTCTCTGTCTCTCTCTGTCTCTGTCTCTCTCTGTGTGTGTGTATGTATGTATGTATGTATGTATGTATGTATGTATGTATGTATTAAAAATGAGAGTCTATGAATGTGTATGAATGTATGTAAGATTGTGATATGTGTGACTCTGAGTACATGTATGTGTGTGTGAGTCTCTGCATGTATATGTGAGTCTCTCTCTCTCTCTCTCTCTCTCTCTCTCTCTCTGTGTGTGTGTGTGTGTGTGTGTGTCTGTGTGTGTGTGTGTGTGTGTGTGTGTGAATGGAGAGCCAGCATTAGGCTTCATGTAAGTCTTATCTTGGAAGGTTATAAAAAGACTTTTTGCTTTGTACTTACTGTGTTTTCACAATGATTCCAACTTAAACATCCTTGAGTCTCTTTCTGTCTTCTTCCATTTAGACCTTTCACCAAATCAAGAAGATTCCACAATTGTGGATCATCCAGAAGTGATCCCCCTGATAGATGACCAAGAACCACAGGAAGGTGGAGAAGGTAGGAATGTTCCTGAACTAACCTTCACAGAGAGGGTATGTGAACACCTGCCTAGAATCCAAGGACCAAAGCTGTCCTCCACAGAGGCAGCCAGAAAAGGGAGAGATGAATACATCTATGACCTTACACTTGTTTTTGAAACTAGAGTAAAATCCAGAAGTAACAAAAGTTGTTATTGACAATACCTCTGTCTTTCTAAATTAAATAAAGGTGTACTTGATATTTTTAAATTTTAATTTAAAATTTGAAACTCTAACATTGAGAAAGTATGTAAGAAATCAAAAACATAAAATAGAGGGATGAAATCCTAGGAAAAATGATATGGCTTTAGAACAAATAGATCAAACCTGTACTAATTTCATCCTGCCTTCCTTTGAATGATGATATTTAAAGAAGCATGGGAAAGTCCTTGTACTTTGAACCTTCTAAGTTGCAAACCTTGTCTGATAATCCTAGAATAGAATAATATTGAATCACATTTAAAAATTAAACTGAGTCATAAAGATTTCTACCATGATATAAGGTATAAATATTTTATAAATAATAAAATATCTGGGTGTAAAAGTATGGTATTGAAGAGAATTTTTATAAAAAAAAAATTAGGAGACAGGCTAGAGAGATGGCTCAAAGGTTAAGAGCACTGACTGCTCTTCCAGAGGTCCTGAGTTCAACCCAGAGCAACCATATGGTGGCTCGTGACCATCTGTAGTGGGATCTGATGCCCTCTTCTGGTGTGTCTGAAGACAAGGACACTGTACTCACATACATAAAATAAATCTTTATTTTAAAAACAGTCAGGGAAATTTAGTATTTACAGAATAAATGGAAGACTCTGATTCTTAAATGTCTCTTTATAAGGTTCATGGAATGATTTGTTACATCATCTTATAAGTCACCATGCTCTTAAATCAGTAGGTGTTTGCAATAGGAATAGCAGCATCATGACTCAGTAGACCTTGTTTGTGGAACACCGTGATCAATTTTTCTTCCAAATTAAAACACAGACATGATCTCAATTGTAGAATCAGGTCAATTTCAAGTATAATATCCAAGTTATGAACACTTCTTGGCAGGAACATTGATGTCATTTAATTGCTGAGCTACAGTAGTGATTTTGACACTTTAAAAAAAAAAACAATCCATTCTATTTATCTCACATTGCTCTACTTTTCTCTATGTGCTGTGTTCTTTTCAGTTACAAATCAGAGTTTAGTCTCATAGCACCATGTTTGCAGCAAGTCAAGTAAATGGCATCTCTGATATCTGGAGTTGCTTATCTGACAGTCATAAGAGAGAAACAATGCAACTTTCACTCAGATTCAGATCTACAATGTGATAAAAGAAATTAGTATATAAATATTCCAATATCTGAACATGCACATGAATCTGAAAATACAAATGGATTAAAGAATATTAAACAATTTACAAGTTCTTTTTTTTGTAATTTGACCTATAGTGGAAGTCCAATTCCTCATAGTCTCCTACTATGAAACTTTTATGCAATTATTGAAGTTCAATTTCCCCCTGTTCTCCGTAAGTCACCAACCCTTTTCTGTCTGTGTTGGAACAACATGTGGAAAGCCAAGGGCAAATTGAATGCATTACTTCTGTTATCTTATTCTTTACATCAGCAGAAAAGTGGAAAGCTATTCTGTTACATGTAAGAAAAGTGCTTATGCTGTACTTATGTTGCTAATAATAAGACAGACTAGGTAAATTTTAAGAAAGAGGCTCATGTGGGCTCACATTTCTGAAGGTATAAGGTCAAGGGCCTGCATCTGGTAAGGGTCTTCTAGTTGGAAGAGTCCTGAGATGATGCAAACATAACATGGAATGAGACACAGAATATATGGACATTTGTATATGCATGTATATGTGTGAATATCTATGTGTGAAGATAGATAGATAGATAGATAGATAGATAGATAGATAGATAGATAGATAGATAGATAACATGCTCATACATTCATTCCTAGTCTCTCGCTTTCCTTATAAATTCATTGGGATTCAATTATATAAGATTTATCCTAATGACTTTGACACACTTCCAAACACCACAGGCAAACTAAATTCCTACCCATTTAATTCCTGACAGTGGGTATTGAATTTTTGCATGTGAAGCCTTGGGAGATACTCAAGCCATCGTAGCCCCCCAAAAAAAGGAAGAGAAAATAAACTAGTGTCACACTGAGGAGGAACATTCCCATCAATGGCAACTGAGTGTCACTGGACTGTTGATCTACATCAGGGTGCTCATCTGTAGGACAGTGATGGCCAAAGTAGTAGACACACCATTTGCAGTGAACACTCATTCATGTGTCAAACACTTGCAGAAAGACATGGCGTATAAAGTATTTAGTCTTCAGCCCAGTTTGATGACTTGATGACAACGTGAAGAAGATCCACAAGGAAGTCCCCCAAGTCCATTCATTGCTGTCTATAACTATTGGAATCCATAAATGTGCGCATATACTACCACCTTCAGCAACAAATAATCGCTCACATTTGATTGACAGAAACACCTAAAGGTAGTAGAATACTGTTGTAGACTTCTAACCTGATGATATTTTTATCCTATAGAAATGGAACTATTAACAGATAATATGGTATAAGAGTTCTCTCACCTATGAACTGACTTTTCTTTGTTGCGATCTCAATCTTGTGTTTCACAAATAAGAAAACTATGATCTCTGTTTTCTTTTAAGCAAGATGCAGTGAGCTATTAGTCGTCCCCCATATGAAGTCAATGAGTAAATTCAAAGTGCTTACCATTTATTTTTCTGTATCTAGACTCTAATAGTTATTTTTAAAAATCTGCTTTGAAAACATTTTAAGAATCTCTCTCCAGGTTTTGTGTATACTCACAGAGGCATCTCTTAGTGGAAAGGTATGCATGTATATAAGAATTAGATATGAACAAAACAAATTGGTGCCCTGTCCTATTTGTAGAAATGTTCTTTGAATCTCAGAAAACACTCGCTCTCTTTTAATATGAGAATCTTTCTACTGAGACAGACAGTAGTTCCTTAAAAAGAAATCACACCAGGGGGAAAGAAAGTGCAACATCCGTCATTCACTTTGCAGCATTTTATAGGATTAGAAAATGTACATAATCGTCAGGACACATCTTCTATGGCTCCCAGGTGTATGAGCACAGATGTTGCAACATTAAGATTTGAAGTTAGCTCTACCAAAATATGGATTTTTAAAAGAAGGAAAATATTCAGCAGAAGTTCATGCTGATAAAATTACACAATAGCACAATGGACATCTTCCTGGGAGACCAGAACGACACCTTTTCAACAGACAGAAAGTGAGGTTTCGCATATGGCGGCTCTACTCATTCAGCCACATTGCCTCCTCCTAAATGAGGCCAGGTTTATGCTCTCCCAGCAGGATCTGCAGCAATTTTAAATCTAGAGAAATCACATCCTTTAGGTTAATAACTAAATAGGAGAGAGATACAGGAGATGCTTACTAAGAAGGATATCATGTTATTATATATAATATCATAAGAATTTTACTCCTAGTGAAATTAGGAATATTTTTTTCTCAAAGTCTCAATAATTTCAACATTGTACCATTATTAAAGGCAAAAGTTTTCATTTGTATTTCAGTATAGATGTTGGAATTTTTGTTCAAGGTTTACTGAGAGTACAGCCATTTCGGCTCAATTGTTTTTAATAGCAATTAATTAGTACAATGCGGAACAGCAATACTTTACCCATTTATTTAAGGCTGACCAAAGTTGTTTGGGAACTTCATGTGTACTGTAGCCTTTGGACTTCTTAGGGGAGCGATGAATATGGACAGGACTGCAGCTGCACTGTGACATGAGCCAGTGATGAGCATGATGCTTTGTCTCAATGCCCACACTTTGGCAACTGGCCAGCAGGACCAGGAAGGACATACAGGAGCCATGACATTTACCCCGACTGTGTGATTGCTGGCCAATCCTTTGACTTTTAAGAATTTCCACTTCTAAGGTAGTAATCAGAAACAGGGATGCAATAATAAAATTATAATTTATAATTTATTTAATTGTCAAAGCATGCCAACTCTGAAGGGCAGATGCTTGTTGAAAGAACACTGATAACCTTGGAAGCGATCATCAACAATGCAGTCAGAACTGAAATAGGAGGATGTCTCTACTTATTTTATTCTGTTGGTGAAAATGCAGAGGCTCTTAGGCCTGGCACAAAGATGGCTAGTTTAATCACATTCTGCATTCAGACCTATCCAGAACAGATCCCTTACTCTCTCTGAAGATACATGAGTGAGGAGATATGCCATTCTGCTTAACTTCAGTTTATAACAACTCTACTCAGAACCACTCCTTCTGTCGTCATGTCATCATTAACATCATCATCATAATCACCATCACTATCACCTTCTTCCCCTCCTCATCCTCTTCTTCCTCATCCTCTTCTTCCTCCTCCTCTTCTCTATCATCATCATCATTATCATCCTCATCTCTTTTTAAGTCTATAGCTCCTCTGGCCACTGTTGCATTTTTTTTCAATGAATACATAGTAGGCCAGCCACTTACTCTTCTGCTGCTACCAATCCAACCTGTTAAGGTTGTACCTTGTCTGTGGGACACCACTTCACCCCTCCAGTGTTTTCCATTACTGATGGCTGCCCATGCTGTTTTGTCTCTCCTTGGAAAGTGCCTTCTAGGCCAGCAATGTAGCCTCCTGTCATGTTGCTAACAGGGAGGCTTCTGTAGTCAGCCTGTGCTGTGCCAATGATACCTGGAGTAGTCAGGTTTTCTTTAGACTTGTGAAAAACATTATGTAAAATTGAATAATAAATCCTGCTCAGAACTAGCCTGGGTTTCTTGTTACAATCTCGCATCTTGAATAACAGATCATCTTTCTGGAACCTCCCATTTCAGAGACCCTGTGTTTCTTTTTCAACGAAGTCGGCTGAGTGATGCTGTGATTCTCACATTAGCAGTATCCTCACTCAGTCTCCGTGGGGCACTTTCACTCCGGTGACTTTCTTCTGTTACTTCATCTCCTTCTAACCTGA
Source organism: Apodemus sylvaticus (assembly GCF_947179515.1). Taxonomy (NCBI): domain Eukaryota; kingdom Metazoa; phylum Chordata; class Mammalia; order Rodentia; family Muridae; genus Apodemus; species Apodemus sylvaticus. The sequence goes on from NC_067476.1 coordinate 125,416,721, forward strand.
CTTTCTAGCCAGAAAAATCTCAACTAAAATTTGTTTTAAGATAAATTCTAAATCAAAAGTCCCTGTGGAGACTTTTGGCAGATTCTAAAACGTTTCCTAGAACCCCTTCTCTGTGTTAAATACACTGAACATAAGAGTATAAATTTTTAACCTAAATTCTAAATTAATATGATTTTTAAAATGGTAAACTTTTTTATGTTTCAAATACAAAATAAAATGCACAGACTAGCTAGGAAGTCTTTTCATGCTCAATAATACTGCCCTTAATGTGTTTGTGTTTGTGTGTGTGTGTGTGTGCGTGCATGTGTGTAAATATAGAATCTGTCCAAACCTTCTAGTCAGCTGTCATTGCCTTGTCTTTTAAGATAAAAAGAAAAGTGGGTTTTATATATTATAAGAATTTGATGACATCTTGCTGTGTTCCTGATATTTCTTCAGAATGAGACTTCTAGTCAGGTGCCACACATCTGTCACTGCCACCTTCTCACTTCAGCCACACCTGTGTCTTCATCACAGTCCCCAGCTCACTGTGTCCCCAGCACACTGTGTCCCCAGCACACTGTGTCCCCAGAGATCACCGGGCCTCACATGCAGACACTCCACTACTTGGGCATCCCTCATTTCCTGGAGAACTGTGCTCTCAAAGGATGTATGTAAGCTTAAGAGAGTGTCAGGATCAGGTGTACAGTTGAGGACCAACTCATGCCTGCCTGAAGACTTCTCTAAGAACCCTCGAGCATCTGGCTCCATGCTGAGTCCTCTCTCTCCTGCTTTATCTACTCCCCTTGACTAATCTCTGTATTTCATTTACAATTAAATTTGCTTCAAGTCTAGGTTACTCTAGCCCTGGCCCAAGGCAGGTGACTCTACAACTGATGACTCATGGAAGCAATTTCCAAACTCAAAAAGATCTGTCTGTCCCTAAGTAGAATTCTAACTCCAGATGCTAAGCTTGTTCCTTTCTGAAATATTAGAGTTCTCAAACTCTGTATTTAAAGTGCCCAAGTTCTTATCACAAGTAATGAAAAGATTAACTTTTATTTGCATTTAAATCTAATATTTTATGATATATATTATCCTTAAGTATTCCATAAAATTAACTTCCTCTAAAGACAGCAAATATAAATTATTAACATTTTGTGACACTGTATTTAGATTACTCTCCAAGATGTTTTATAAGGCTGAATTGCAATTTTCAGAAAGATAGAATCATGACCATCATACAAATTAAATGTCTGCAAAGGATTTTATTTAAATCATTCACTAATAAAGAAAGCAGTGCTATATTAAAATCATATCAAGAGAACACTTGAAGAATATACATATGTACACACACACATATATATATATGTGCATATATATGTATATTACATAAATATTACAGAGGTTATAGTATATATATATTCTACAATACCTCTGTAATGAAGTAAAAGTAAATGAATATGTATATGCATCATGGTTATATGCATGGTTCACGCAGAATTATGAATTTTGAGTATTTCCCTTTTAATAAAACTCAGCAGCACTGAGGTTTTCAGAGTGGTTAATGTCAAAAAGGACAAAGAAAAACATCCCCCTCCCACCATGGACAAGTCATTGTCATTATTATGAAAAATTCATTTTTATTGTTATATTTTCGGTACACCAACTTCTTCTGTAGCTACGTAAAACAGTCCATTAAATAGAAAGTCTGAAAAATCCTAGCACATGAGCCTAGCATTAGATTATCCCACAAAGAGTACTAGGAGACAGACAGCTCAGCATCCCACTGAAATGAGACCAGGAATGCATCTCTCTGGCCCACTGTGAAATCTTAGGCAATTTCTTTCCTAATAGTATACTGAATATAAAATTGCCATTTTAACCCTTTCATCCACCTCACTGAATCCATGCTTGTTAACTATTTGATATGCATACCAGACCATGTTAAAATACTGATGTAGTATTACATGTTATATCAGGAAAAGACAGTTATCTCCAAACGCATCAGAGATTACAGTTTTCTGTATTATCATCTTGTGCCAAGGACAGCTTTTCTCCATATACTCAACTCTAAACTGTACACGGATGTCTGCTGCATATTCTGCTACACTGTGCATGTATTTATATGTGTATACATTTTTCTAAGATGCTTAGGATATAAAACATGTTATTAAGCAAAAACTAAATCTCACTAATTAACATAAGATACAATAATTTCTTGTTACTTAGGGCTTTTATTATATATTTATTGAAAATATTCCTCAAGACTGAACAAGTAAGGGGAGTTTATTATACATCATGTTTGAGAATGCATACCAAAAGAATTTATGTTAAATAACTTAATGCGTGAGTTTCCATAGATTAGAATCCTGCTTCTGAGCTACTCCTACTCAGCCACCAGTATCTGCTTATTTCACATGGTATGTTCCTGTGTCAATAAAATCTTCAATGATTCAAAACGCAAGAGAATTTCTCACAGAATTTATAATTTACTGATACCTAAATCTCCTGAGATTTGATGCTATTACATCCAGCTAGCCTACTTGTTTCACTTCTATTTAGGTATCAGTGCTCAACCTTTCTTTGATCAACTCTCTCCTTATCTCACTATTACTGTCACAGACTCATTGAAGGTTTTTATGTGATGTTTAATAGTGTTGGGTTTCTTTTCTTTCAGTTTGTAAGCGAATACATGTATAATGAATTCTATCATCACATCTTGACCAATAAAATGTTTGCAATCCAGTGTTTAAGAGACTTTAGGAAGTGAAAATATTGGATTTGTATTGTTGAGCTCAATATTTTTTTATAATGAAATTACATGGAAAGTAGAGAAGGCAAACCTGATTGTAAGCAATGTAACCAGACAGGGTCCTTGTTCGCCCCACTAGCCAGTTCATCTTACTAGTAGTAGCTCCTCACAGCATTTGGGTTCATGGTGACAATACTGGACATATAAATGTTTCATTCATCTACCCACTTGCTTGCTCATTCACTCACTCACTGGCTCATTCACTAATTCACTTATCTGTTCAATATTGATGAAGTGTAATCTGTGCCAGAATCTATATTTTAGATATTTTAGATATTGCAACTAGAACTGAATGAGGCAGATAAAGTCACTGATGGGCTAACTTCAGATGTCTCCAGAGCAGAGAGGTTAGAACCCAAATAAGAACTTGTTTACTGTAGGGTTAGTGGGGTCCTGAGTCTGCTCTGACACAGGGCTCTACTGCTCCGCTATGAGGAAGCCACCACGGGACACTGCTCCAGGGGAGGGGGAGCACAGTCTGTGGCGAGGGACAACTGGAGCTGGCTTGGGGTCTCCAGGCCTGCAAGGAGGTGGGGGCTGTCTGATTCTCAGGCTTTTGGGCACCCAGGTGCCACTGGATGCCATGGAATTGCTGAGAACAGAGTAGGGGCCTGCTGGCTAGATCTAGCCCAGGGCCGAGGTAGGGAGACGGAGGGAGCTCAGGCTGGTCCTGAAGGGAGAGTCTTTGACTTGGTCTTGGTCTTGGTTTTTAGCTTGGTCTTGGTCTTGGTCTTGGTCTTGGTCTTTGGCTTGGTCTTGGTCTTGGTCTTTGGCTTGGTCTTGGTCTTGGTCTTGGTCTTTGGCTTGGTCTTGGTCTTGGTCTTGGTCTTTGGCTTGGTCTTGGTCTTTGGCTTGGTCTTGGTCTTGGTCTTTGGCTTGGTCTTGATCTTGGTGGGAGCCGTGGCTGGGAGCACAGAGAGGCCTTCTACAGGAGATTAGATGGCAACTCTTTAGGCAAAAGCCTTCTCCATGGCTCCCCATTGCAGATCCTGATGAAAAGAGGCAGTCCATGGTTTTAAGGCATTTATTGTCATGGCAGAAAGTGGATGAGTAAAACCCATACCCCACTTTCTCAGGGCAGACCTGAGTTTAAATACCTTTTGTAGGGAGGAGTGTGTGGGAAGGAGAGTTTATTGGCTAAGTCCGCCAAGCCTTTATGTACCTCATTAAAATGGAAATCTGTCTTGAGGCTAGTGACCACAGGTCACATCCTCTACCTGTGGAGGGGCTTAGGGCATTGCCCTTACATGACTGTGACTGATGGCAACAAATCTATGGAGGGCTGTGGCCTTGTGCTAGGAGTCTGGTGTCCAGGAGTGGGACGAAACACCTTTCGTTCCTTTAGGGTCACCAGGATATCTAGCCTTAGCTCAACCAGGAACTGGGCTGTCTTTCATGGTCCTACAGTTTGCCCTCCACCAACTTTTCATTTCTTGCTACTTACTATACCATCTACAATTACATATTATAGTCCCCCTTCTTAGCCAATGACCCTCTTCTTAGCCAATTTCAGAGCTAAGGCTGGTATATTAATGTTCCCTATTATTAATATATTACTGTTTCTTTTACATGTCAATCATGTTACTATGTGCTTTGTACATGTAGATCACCAATGATAAGTACATAAATATTTATGAATGCTATATCTTATTGATGATTATTTAATGACTTTGCCTCTTGAGGCCATTTTTGACTGAAAGTCAGATTGGTTTCTGACTCTTTGGGCAACACATGAAAGACAGTGGTGGAAAAGCAGAGGCGAAATCTCGGGCTAGAGTATCAGCATGAAGGGACTATCTGGCTGTCCTCAAGAGTACATATGACCTGGAGACTTGCTGGCAACTCAAATACAGACAGATGGTTTTCTTCATCGATTCCTGTGTTTTCCATATTAAATTATAGACCACAGTCAGTAAAGACCATAAAATACTACATTTATTGCACACTGCTGGGCTTTTGTATAGAACTCATATATAGTTATATAAAATTCAAATTTCAAGCTCCATAAATAAAGTTTTATGGGAGAATGCAAAGCTTGAAACATTTATTACAGAAATGTTTCATTTACAGAAAGAAAACGATTGCTGGGGCCCAACTTGTAGCGTTTATATGAACATAGCCCAGATAATTCAAATGCCTTGTATCAAAGCATTTTAGTACAAGTACCCTAAATAATGAAGTCTTTGTCAACACTGACACTGATGTGTGCATACACTTGAGATGTCTCCTTAGGAGTGGCTTAGCACTTCAACACCATGTCACCTTGGTTCTTCTGCATCACTTCCTAAGCTGGTAGACTGGAAGACAATAGCTCCCTCTGATGCTACCTTCCATGCTCAGCTTCCCATAACAGCCTGCTCTGGGCCTCCAGCATCTCAGGGCACATTGGTATCAGGTACCCATACAACTGTGCTCTGAAGTTCACTGTCTTTCTTTGAACTGCCATTGTGAGTCAAGACATTTTTTTCTTATTCTCTCTTAGAATAACATCTTAAATTTCCTTTGAACAATATTTTTTTTTTTGCAACTATACATAAAAAAGCATTCCACCTACTTCCACTGAACTGGTTGTGCTTTCTGTAAACCTGACGAAAGTTAAGACTTTGTATCTCTGAACTAAAGGACCTAGCCAGCCATATGTATGGAGAGGCCAGCCATTAGAGTCATAATCCCAGTGCGGGACACTCAATAATGTAAGTGGGCAACGCAGATGGAGAGTGTAATAATGTGGATGTGAAAACAAATATGGTCATTTTATACTTTTGGCTACAAATATTAAAATATTGTCCACTATAAATTTAGTATGTCCCCGTATACAGTTTGAAAATGGTCACCTTAAAGTCAGATGGTTGGTTGGAGTTAGAAGTTCAACATTTATTTAAATAAAACTTGTTGGTTATTAAGTATAGAAACAGCCACAAAATGCTGTGTATTTTGGACAGATTATTTATTGCACATGGCTTTAGAAAACATAATGATTTCACTTGAATCATCAGACGTAGGACTCTCCAAACCCCACGAATTGTACAAAAGGTACAATCCTGATTTGAAATTCAAATGTAAGTGCTACTTTTCTCTGAGCTTCGGGAGAAAACTCACTTTCTTCCCATTGCTGGTTATATGTCAGGTGCCTCCATTTCAACCCAGCACAGCGGTGGAGAGAGCAGGTGGTACAGGGAGTACTTTGAATGTTAATTATTTTTTTCATTTATTTCACTGTGAGGATTTGGTTTTATAATCAAGATGGAAACAATTAGAGATCTTGCTGCCTGAGTGTTTTACTACATTTGTTTTATGACATCTGTTTCAATGATTAGAAAGGAAAGAAAGAAAGAAAGAAAGAAAGAAAGAAAGAAAGAAAGAAAGAAAGAAAGAAAGAAAGAAAGAAAGAAAGAAAGGGAAGAAAGGGAAGAAAGGAAGAAAAGAAGAAAGGAAGAAAAGAAAGGAAGAAGAGGGGGGAAAGGGAGGTGCATTCTTTAACAATATTCGGGTTGACTGTGTGCAGTTGCCTTATTTCATCGTGAGCTGATGTGGTGAACAGTCCCGTGTCTAATGATAAATATGCTATTGTTAGAACTTACATTTTATTTTAGAAGTAATTCAATACCTTTTCAGATTGGTTATAGTTTATTTGCCCCAATTTTAGTTGAAGCTATATTGAAAATAACTGTAGAGAGATAAGAATGGAGGAAGCTGTATGGGTTTTTGTTCTCTCTCTCTCTCTCTCTCTCTCTCTCTCTCTCTCTCTCAACATCTCCAAGTTGGCCTGAACACAAAAAACTCCTCAGACTGTAAGATAAAAGATAGGTTCCACTGCACTCAGCTTTGTATATCTTCTCCTCAAAGAAATATTTCACAGAATATTATTTTTGTTTTTTTTTTACATTTAGTTTATCTCTTAAATATCAATCATAATCAAACTATTTACAGGTTATATACTTATAAGAACAGTTCCTCAAGTCTGGGTGTGACAGTACATACCTTTAGTCTCAGCACCTGGGAGGAAGAGGCAGGTAGATCTCTATGAGTTCACCAGCCTACTCCACACAGCAATTGCAGGTCAGTTGAGACCTTGTCTTAAAAAAATAGTTCAAGTAACATTCAGGATTATGTGATTCATCGTACCTTTTATATTAGCCTGCTGTTCCAAGCTCAAGGAGGACTTGTCAATATTATAGTCAATATTTCACATTCTGCCACATTCTCCTATCTTCTGATGAACAAAATACTGTAGAAACCATGATACAATTATAAAATAAAGTTTTCAGAAAAATCCAGTAATTAAGAACACTCACCTGAAGAACTTCGGATGGCTCAGAAGCACCTTAAGAAATGTTCCACATCATTAGTCATTAGGGAAATGCAAATCAAAACAACCTTGAGATTTCACCTCATACCAGACAGAATGGCTAAGATTAAATACTCAGGAGACAGCAGGTGTTGGCGAGGATATGGAGAAAGAAGAACACTCCTCCACTGCTGGTGGGATTCCAAGCTGGTACAACCACTCTGGAAATCAGTCTGGTGGTTCCTCAGAAAACTGGGCATAACACTTCCAGAGGACCCTGCTATACCACTCCTGGGCATATACCCAGATGATTCCCCAGCATGTAATAAAGATACATGCTCTACTATGTTCATAGCAGCCCTATTTATAATAACGAGAAGCTGGAAAGAACCCAGATGTCCCTCAACAGAAGAATGGATACAAAAAATGTGGTATATATACACAATGGAGTACTATTAAGCCATTAAAAACAATGAATTCATGAAATTCTTAGACAAATGGATGGAGCTGGAGAACATCATCCTAAGTGAGGTAACCCAGTCTCAAAAGAACACTCATGGTATGCACTCACTGATAAGTGGATATTAGCCTAGAAGCTTGGAATACCTGAGACACAATCTACATATCAAATGATGTTCAAGAAGAAGGAAGGAGTGGCCCCTGGTACCAGAAAGGCTCAGTGCAGCAGTGTAGAGGAAAACCAGAACAGGGAAGTGGGAAGGGGTTGATGGGAGAACAGGGGGAGGGAAGAGGGCTTGTGGGACTTTCGGGGAGGGAGGATCAAGGAAAGGAAAAATCATTTGAAATGGAAATAATGAATATATTGAATAAAAAGAAAAGAAAAAAAGAATACCTATAAGAGTATATGAAAAAATATTTTTATCTGCCAAGTTCTTGCCTTTAGAAAAGGTAAGCAGTAATTAGACTTAAGATTGACAGTACAGAAAGCTATACAAAATAAAATTCTTCCTACTTTATCACACTGGATAAAGATTAAACATTTCAGTTTAGTCATGATGAAAACGTAGGGTTGAGAGAAATGCTGAGGATTCGCATAAGGAAGCCAAATAATGGCACTCAGGAGACATCCAAGCCCTAACACCCGGAACCTGTGACTGTTCTATGTGTCTCCAGGTGCAATAATGTTAGCGATCTTGAGATGGGCAGAACCTGGTGTGCCCAGATGAATCCAACATGATCATAAGCTTGTAAGAGAGAGAAGCAAGAGTCTACATAGGGGAAGGAGCTGTGTGGATGGAGGCTCAGAAGGATGAGGCTGGCAGATTTAAAGATGGAGTAAGAGGATCATGAAACAAGTGTATAAATGGGTTCTATGTACCAGATCAGGTAAGGAAATGGGATCTTTCCTAAAGACCCAACACCTTGATTTCAGCTCTGCAAGGCCTGCTTCAAACTCTGACCACCTTTAGACCTGTGGTAAATTGCAGGAGTAGGAGAATGCAAGTGCTATCTCTCAGTGTGGTTTCTCCTAACTAAAAAGGCCAGGATTGTCTAAATTGTTAATTAACTACTGAGAATTAATAGATGTTTCCAGAAAAGAAGAGACCTGCAAATCTTTATTTTACTTGGGAATCTGTGTGATGTTTTAAATTAGGCAGTGTATTCATTATTATGACCGAGCTTCTCAATGTCAGTATCTGCTGGTTGGAAGGGACAGCTCAAGTCCATTTATTCGCTGCAGTCACAGTAAATGTTAGGAAGGTATGGAGGAGGAGGAAGAGAAAGAGAAAAAAGGAAAAGGAGGAAGGAGAGGAGGAAGAGGAGAAAGAGGAAAGCCATTAGAGAGATTTCAGAAAAGACAAAAAAATACCAAAATACAGGAAGGAGCAGGACTGTTTCGGTTGAGAATGAATAATAATGCATCAATCCAATGCTCTTAGAAATGGAGGACATACTAACTTATAGTTACTAAACTTTGTCATCTATCCCTTGCAGCCTTTCTAATAATACAAAACAGGAGCAGGAAAGGTGGCCTTCCTAGCTCTCTCATACATTAATGCTAAAATAGGAACATGTATAGCTAGTATATTCTATCAGTGTGGCCCTCAAATGGAAAGTGCAAAAGAGTGCTAGCTGCAATGCAGGTTCCTAGGCACTGCCTCCAGGGTTCCAGTACCATAGGTCTTGGTGGGCTTTGGCACTAAGATCCCATTTCTTTACCTGATCTGATACTCTTAAGACACCACTATCTCACGAGGAACTTGCTGGTCTTGTCTATGTTTTAAATTAGTGTTGCTACTCTAGTACATTGCATCAAAATCCAGAACAACCAGTAAAGAAAACATATCCAGTCCATGTATGCTATCTCTACTTTCACATATTGGTTGGTGGGTGAGCTTTTGAACAAAGCCAAGATTGATGCAAGAGTGAACCACAAAGAAGCCCCATCAGGCATTCCAGTTGCTCTTCTAACAATATTCAACACACACACATAAATATGGATCCAACATTCAGTACAAGACACCTAGCTTGAGGTAGAAAAAACAACAGAAGGACTGACATACAAGAAGTCAGAGATGGGGAAATAGATCACCAATGGTAGTTCTCAACATGTGACTCTGAAATCAGCAACACAGGGCATCAACAGTGTCTGGGAACTCACTAGAAATGCAAATTCCTAATCTCTGCCCCAAGTAGATTCCTTCAGTCATCATGGCTTGTGAGGCCATTAAGATGTCACAACGTCTTAGACTGTGTAGACCTTGTATGCATTTCCAAGTTTCTATCTGGAACAGTATCTTTCCATATCCTAAAGACAAGACAGTAAGAGCAGAAATGGAGAAAGGCTGAGGCATGAGGCTCATGGTCCATACTTTCCTGGCAACAGCAATTCCATGTCCCTCAGATGTATCCCCACATAAGGAGCAGAGCTTCCAACTGAGCTGAACTCCTTTAAGCATTAAGTATGGGCGGGCTGGGACTTAACCCTCCAGTTTCTGAGTTAAAAATCTGTAAACAGAGGCCAGTCAAGCAAAATCCTGGGTAATGCTGATGCTGCTGATACAAGAACCACACCTGTAGAATTGGAAAATCCTTGGCACTTCATTCAAACTAGCTAACTCACACCAAGCACTAAGGACATTTAGCATCGCTGTGGGCTCCCAGGACCTAGAGGAAAGGTGAGTGTTTATCTAGGGCCATAAACCTACTACCTAGCTCCCCTGTCTCTTAAAGAAACTAAACTTTATAGAGGAAAAGAAAATGCAGTCTAATTTCCAGATCTGACTCTCCCAAAGCCGGGGCGGGGGCATCTTATAATGTCAGAAAAATCCACGAAACAAAGGCTAGAATGTGTGTACATTTAGCCATCAATGGGCCAATCAGTCCTTTCTTTGGGTGGCAGAGGAAGTGGGTCCCAAGTTATCTCCACTCTGCTACAAGATAGTTTTTCATTCTTTGCTGGGATGAGAAAAATTGAATCCTTTAAAAAAAAAAAAGAAAGAATCCCAACTTTTGGATAAAAACAATAATCTGAGGAGATAGGGAGTGGGCGTGATGTCTTACCCTTTCTAGAGCTGGCAGAATTCTTTTTCTTAAGTCCATTCCTTTGATGTAACTGATTCAGGAGAGAGAGGCAATAAGAGTCTTTCCTTGGGATATCTCCCCTCTCCTCAGGACTTAAGCGTGAGGAAAAGACCACAGAACACACATGCACATCCCAACCTTCTCTTGTGCGCGTGTCCTCAATGGCCAAGCACAAAATGCATTCTACACCAGCAAGAAACAAAAGAGGGGACAGGTCATACCATAATACCCAGTGAAGACGTAGGAGAAGAATAATGTTTACTTGAAGCTCTGAGGTGTTTTAAAACCTTCTCCATACACATGTGAATTGTGTCTTCGGAAAGCCTGGTGACACCAAAACTCCTCTTCTCCCTGAGCAGGGAATCAGCAGTGGAGGACGAAACGGGCTGAATCCACATGATTCGGGCAGTCTTGCTCGTGTTTGTACGTGGAAGGCAAAGGGACCCATGAGAACGAAAGTGGTGTTTCATTTCCAAGCTTTTTAAAATAAATAAATAAATTAGAATTGGGGACATACGGTGTTCGGTGTTCAACTTGCAAGAGTTATCCTATTCAAAATAAAATAGGTTTCTGTTTAAGCCGTTTTCTTTGAGTCAGTTTGTCTTCCAAAATCGAACATTTTTTCTCTGCTGATTTTTTTTTGAGGGGATTAGTTATATTTAAAAAGAAAAAACGAAAACCAACTCAAAAGCCGAAGTGAACTTAGAGAGACACACATAAGCTGTTCTCCATATTGTGTCAACACCTGGGGCATTGATTTGAAAGCCAAATGCAGGCTGTTCACCTGCACTGCCAAGGATAACAGAAGCAACTGTCTCACTGTCTCCAGAGAGAAAGAAGCACGTCACTGGGGCTCCATCTGCAACTGCTTTTGAGAACCAAAGATAACCAGGGAGGAGAGGGCGGTGGGGAGGAGCTTTGTTGTGAAACCTGAATTTCATCTTAAGAGCCTTCCTCCTTTCTCCAGACCACCTGCCTTTTCTAATTTAAAGTGAATTTCTCCTCCAAGCCCACCAAATTCTCTTTCCTCCAAATCTATCCTCTTTGTGGTTCCAGTCTTCTGCCCTGCTTATTCAGCTAAGCACTGCGGCAGCGGCAGCTACCCAGCTCCCAGAGCTTGTTTGCCTGGCCTTTCCCAGCATTCCAAGCGGTAATGGTCTCATTGACCCTGTAATTAAGGGAGTCCTCTGCCTCCCTACCCTGGCTGGCTGCCCTCCACCTCTCTTCTATTATTCTTTCCGTAAGACCACCAGCAGATGGATAGAGATTTTTCACCCTTTCAAAAGCTCTCTGTTTTTCCCATCTCATCAAGCATATCTCAGCCAAGCGTAATTAGCTTAAGGCTTTTGAGTCCTCACAGGAGATCTGTTAAAAGACCTGAGCAATTTCAATAAAGAGCTTGAAAAGCAAATCCTGAAGGCTGTGCCTAACCACAGGAGAGCCACTATTATTTAGAAGCAGAGACCTCTCTCTTCCTCGCATCCCCCCTTCTTTGGTCATTTAAAAATTCCCAGAGCATTCATCAGGCCTCCCTCCAGGGCTTTGGGATCTTTGGGACCTTTATTGGGTAGGTGGGATATTTAAGCTCTTTGTCTTCAGTAGGTCAGCCTTTGGCTCCTTTTAATTGATTTCAATCATGGGGTGCATTTTGGAGAGCCTTAAGATATTCCCAAATGGCCAACAGTTTGTTTGCTAAGTCTCTTAGCCTTCTCATCCAGCTTCTTTTTATCCCTCGATTGTTGGAAAATAGCTGGTAAGCTTCCTTTGTGGTTCAGAACAGTTGATAATGAAGGCTAAATTAATTAGCTGCAATTCAGATTTGCACCCTACCTTTGAGCCGCGGTGACCCTTGAATTTTGAATAGCCATAAGTATTGCAGTGTTGATCCCATAGCCTTCGCCCGTTTGCTCCCATCTATGGGAGCAAGCAAGTGTTTGAGACTGAAATTAAACTCTGTTTTCATTAAAATGAAGTGAAATAGAGCCCAAGTCTGTGACACTCATGCTGTGCATGGAATTCTGGAGAAGCCCAGCCTCACTAGGAGAGGTAATGTGTGTTTCTAGCCCCCCCCCCCCCCCCCCCCGCCCCATGCCTTCCAGAAGGAGGCTGGAACTCTTGGTGTTGGGTAGAAGGGTGACACCTAGTATTCCCTCATTCAGTTGCCCATTACCAAGACTTGGAAGAAGAGAATTTCCTTTGTAAATTGCCATAAGAGGAATGCCTTTTGTTATCCTAGGTACACTAATCAGATCTTCTTTGAATGACGATGCAGAGATGCTAGAGATAGACCAATTCTGAAGATTGGGCAGACGCATATATTGCAACTGCAGAGAACTTCACAATCAGGACACAGGAAGTCTCCTTTTAAAACAGCAATGTGCCTACAAAGTGTGATGGGAAGTTGGCTTGCCAGGCAGACTCCAAAGGCTGAGCGATTAATTTACTGCTATCGTCAACACATGACAAGGTCTGAAGCAAAAACTGACTTGCGGGAAGATGAACACAGGATGAATGTTTTCAGTGGGTGTAACAAATAAAAACGTAATCTTTTATAGAGGCTTTTCATAAATGTTTTGCATTGAAGGATGGCTGATAATAGAGAATGATGAGACTCCCCTCTAGTTGCTAGACTGTCTCAGTCAGAGAGACAAGTCAGAGACAAGAGTCCCAGTCTCAGCCAGGGAGACAAGTCGGAGACAAGAGTCCCAGTCTCAGCCAGAGAGACAAGTCAGAGACAAGAGTCCCAGAAAGACATAGAACTGTTGCAGGATGAATAAGTCTGAGAGCTGAGAAGTCACTGCTCACACAGCCATCACTGCATAACAACAAAGATGCAGGAGGATGATTAGTGAATGGATGCTGTAGTGTCCCCAAAATGCACAGGAAGTATCTCTATGAAGTCCACAGGGCAGTGTGACCATTGCCAAAGTACTCAGAACTAGTTGTTCTACTTTTTCCAAACAGCTGTGATTAATCAGAGAACTTTTGGGACCAGTCACTTGCACTGTGAAATTTTCTAAGATGCTCTCTCTATTGTAAAGTTTCAAACAATTCAGGTGTGAAAAGTAAAATTTCCTGGCCAAGGTCCTACATCTTTACTCACTGCTAAAGTGAGGACCAGGCACATTAAGTAACTTTTTATATTCTTTCTCCCTTGGCCCAATGTGTTCCCACCTTTCTCCGAGATGCTACCCTAAGTGTCAAGTATGGTACAGTATTGCAGTTTAGTTTAGCTCCTTTCAGAGATGGTAAGGAGTAGAATTTCCTAGTTCCACATCACACTCTCTGAAGCCCCAGGCTCTATGATTTTCTTTTCAGATTTTCAATGCATATGGTATTTATCAAGGTGTGTGTGCAATGGAGAACTCACTGATGTTCAGAGTGGGTCTTCTATCCTCAGATGATTTTCAGTATTCATCAGGAAGCTCAGCTTCTTTCCGGAAGCATCTGCTGATTCACCTCAGGTCTTCTGTGCAGAGGAGAATAAAACAAACCTGGACTTGTGGCAAAAGTCCCTGAAAACATCATCTTCCTCTTAGGCACTCCATCCATTTCTGCTTATTCCACACAGCTCTGACAGTACGTGATCTTCAGACACATTTTCTTGACTCTGTACTTTCTTATGCAAGCCAGACCTGTCTCTCAGAACAAGCTAATAAACTGTATTCATAGCCAAACTTATGTTGGTTATCAGAGCAGTATGATTTAATACATGTAACGTTCTACCAGTAGTGTAAGTCACGTGGTAAATGCTCATTCAGGGCTAATTATTGTGGTTATCTGTGTTTTACATAGATGCCCATACCCCAAGCAAAGGTACAAAGTCACCTCCTTATTTAAAGTGAGGAATCAAAGGTTACCCAATCAAAGACTGGATCAAAGGTTACCTACTACCTCTAAACTATTCAGCCAGTATTCCCTTAATCCAGTGGGTCTCAACCCTTTAGAGGGTTGCATATCAGATATCCTGCATGTCAGATACTTATGATTCATAATAGTAGCAAAACTATAGTTACAAAATAGCAACAAAAATAATTTTATGGTTGGAGGAACTGTATTAAAGGATCACAGCATTAGGAAGGCTAAGAAACACTGCAATCCTTACAAAGTACCATGTGGGATGGTGAAGGTGCTGGAGAGACAGCCTAGCTACTTCCATCTTCTAAATGTGCCCGAGTTGGAAGCCTAGTTGTTTTCCTCTAGCTGTTAATGTCTTTGACCATGAGGTCTCATTGAAGAAATGCAACCATCAAGAAAAATGTCCCTCTCCTCCTTGACTTCTGGAAGATGTGGCTTTTCTATCTGTTGCAGTGGATTCTGTCCCCATATAAAAAGAATAACAAATCTTACAATGTGGCACAGAGGAAGACCTGCAACCTTGGCAACTGGACCATTGATGGAGGCAGCTCCATGTGCTCGTGCTTGTTACTCATGCTTATGTTCCAAGAAGTACATGCCACAGCATGTGTGATCCATGAAGAAGTACATGCCACAGCATGTGTGATACATGACTGAGAATGGAAGTCACCATTTGTAGAGAAACTCAGCACAACAGCACAGGTGGGCATGAGCTCAGCTACTTGGCAGCTTAGAGATTTCGGATTTATCTTTAATTCTGCACTTGGTAGCTGCTTTTTTGATTTATGCAAACTCTTCCACGTGTTGCTGCTGGAATCATGGCATTCGAGAGAGCACAGACAGAAGTATCTCTACCATAATCTGTATCATTCTTTCTACCATCCATCTTGTCATAGCTCTCAGCATATCCCAAAAATCCATGTTCTCAGAAGTACCAGTTGAGGGCAAGCAGAAACCTAAATCTTGACAAAGAAGTTGCCTACAAGAAACTGTTCAGAGAGACATTTGGGATTCTAATCTTCCTGTGTCACTCCCAATGGGCCCAACTGAAAGGATAGGGAAGTAAGTTTCATTCCCCTGTTCTTGATTTTAAATGATAGCATTAAGTATCTTGCATCCTCATAATCTTCATATCATTGGTATCATTGGCATCATTAATTATAGGATTATTGGTCATAAAAATCATATCTTACAAAAAAGCAAAAGGGAAGAAAGCAAGGGGAAGAAATACATGGGCTTTTGATGTTGGTACTGGAGTATTTGAATCAACAAGCCATCACTATATAGCCTAACTGCAGAAAACTGACCTCCAAAGGACCTTGGCCAGAGGTTTCCCGTTGGATTAGTGTTTTGCGATTTTTTGTTCTGGGTACCAAATTGTATAAAGGCCACCCTCAGATCTTAGTTCATGCCAGTGATCACAGCCACAGTAGCCAAAGAGTATAAAAGAATGATGTCTTATATTGCCTATAGAGCTGGTGTTTTATAACAGCTGTGCTCTGACAACAAACGTTGCAGAAGACAGCATGAGGATATCAGAGCCTTACTATTTGAAACTACCTTGGGATTTGCCTTCTTTAACGTGGATTTTGCATTCAGCTATGTGGAAGTTTCTGAAAGTCTTCCCAAATGACTCAAACCACTGATATTGTACTCCCTGCGGTCTTGAAGGTATGAGAATGATTTTAGGATACACCATCATTTCTATCCCTCATGTGAGACAGACTTAGAATCCCCTGGCAGTCACTTCCTCCAGTCATACTCTGGGCCCTGAAAGTCTAGGTGCTTTATGATTACTGTTTCAGAACTGGAATAAAGCAGCCTAATAAGGGCCATAGCACAGACTTAGAGTCCCAGAGCAGGCAGCTGTGCTCTCTCAATACATCTTAAATGGTCTTTTCAAAACCTAGATTTTCCCCCCAGATACTGTTTTCCTTTCAACCCCAAGCTAGTGCTTTTTAAACAATAGGAAGGTTATAAAGGCAAGAGTTACAGAATAAACTAAGCCAAGCAAGTTCATGAGGGAATGACTTGCCCCAAGTGAAATAAAAACAAAAAAAAAAATGATTTATGTCAATTCATGTCAGAACCACATTGATGGTATGAGGTCATCTGGTGGGGCTAGGAACTAGAGATCTAAGCTACTGAGTCCTCACTTAGATTCTACCAGCCCACCCTCAATCAGTCTGGGAAGCTGTAGGAACAAATACTAGCAATGTGACATTTTGCGAAGGCCACCAGATCAGAGCAACAGGACACAGACAGATCATACATAGTTCTGGGAAGCCAAACCAATCACTGTGTTCCTAAAATGAGCCTGGTGACAATACCCTTGAGACTGAGGCAGGCTTCTGCCTGGTGTGTGCAAGGAAGACACAGTGTCCCAGTTGTCCAAATCTAAAATAGAAGCTGGTGTGCTGAGGGGTCCTGGGGTTTCTGGGCTATGCAGTTTGTTCTAGGGTGGTTTTAATCCAGATTCTACCAGAAGATCCTGAACTGGGATATAGCTGGGAGATGCAGTGCACTCATTCAGAGTCATTCCTGGTGAGTGAAAAAGAACAGGGGAGTCACCAGCCTGCAAATGCTACTCCTAAGGGGAGAATGTAGGGAAGGGAGTCTGGGAAGTATGTGAGGTAAAAAAGTTTGGAAGGCAAAGCATCAGAGACCATTGCAGAAAATTAAGTTCCAAGTAGTCCTGTCTTACTATCCACTCTAAGAACAGCCTGTGTGGCCTGTGACCTGGAGCAGGTAGAGTAATGGTTTCCACAAGTAGTCCATCCTATACTCTTAGGATCAAGGTTCACATTTCACAGCTCCCGGGGCCACACTTTAGTTACATTGACCAGGTGCCATGGAGATGTATCAAATGAAGTCAGCATAGTATTACATGATGATCTTGTTTAGGACTGCTTTCTCCTCACCTTAGTGACTATCCAGACAAAATCTCTAGATAGCACCATTAGCTCTATGCTTGGTGTTTTGTCTGGGATAAATGGACACATTCTGATCATTGGCAAGTATGAGAGGATCTTGAGAATTCAACCTGGGCTTTGGTAATGGCCAGTTTTCTGAGCTTAGGCTTAGGGGATGAGTTTAGGTGTTGGGGATGAGATTGGGTATAGGGGATGAGCTTTGAGTGTAGGGGAGGTCTTTCCTAGCATGCATATGCTAAATGTAAGAACAAGGGGGAAGAAAGCCTCTTCCTAGTGCTTTCTCTCTACCTGCCTCCTTCCCCTCTCCCTGGTCCCCTCCGTCATTTGAAAGCATAGGAGTGAGTGTTTTCCTTACTGTTCCATTCTGACCAGATGGGTCTCCTCTTTGATTGTTAATGAAAACCACCTAGTGAGTTTTCAAGACCCCCTACCACTAGACCATGCACTAGATCAATTATGTCTGAAGCTCAGGATGGAGCAGGTATCAACATGCTTTAAATCTCCTTGGGTATTTTCATTATGCAGCCAAGGTTGAGAAACTTAACTGAACACCCCACTCCCAGCCCCCGCCCCCATGGGGTGACTCTGGCCTTCCTGGCTTCCCACTGGCTAAAATGGTAATTGGCTGCTTAGCAAATGTGATATGTGCATTGATGAATAAAGCATGAGTGGAATATTTTAATATCTGATTATAGTTTTTATTATACAAACGTATTTTCTTAGTTTTAATGTTCAGATAAATTATTTGGCTTTAGTGCGGTTATAAAGTAAAATATATTGCTTGTATTCCTTTTTATTAACACGTTATTTGTGCACACTAATGAGCTGCACTGTGATGTTACTCTTCATACATAGTATGCAGATCGTATCTAACCACCCTTGTTTCCATCTTTCCTCAGCACCCTTCCCAATTCCTGCCAATGACAGTTCTGCTTTCAAGCTATTTTTAAGCTTCCTTCCATTAAAAAAAAAATAGCTTGCAGCACCTCTTCCTAGGTTGCCTTATTTCTTTTGCCTAGTGCTCTTCAGTTCTACCCATTATTCTTTATGACTGAATAATACTCCATTACACATGTAAACTCTATTTCCTTCCTTGAATCTGCTGGTGGGCTGATTCCCTACCCCACCCCATCTTAGCTATTTAGTGTGAATAGCTACACTACATAGCAGCGAGCAGGTACTCATCTGTATGCTAATTTTATTTCCTTTGGATATATACTCAGAGGTGGGATACCAGGATCATATGGTGTATCTATTTTTGGTTTGCTAAAGACTATCTTTACTGTTCTCTCTGGTGGCAGAATTTATTTCTAGTCCCACCAACAGTGTCTACAATTCACTTCTCTCCACATCTTCAAACATTTGCGACTTTTCTGAATCTCTCTCTCTCTCTCTCTCTCTCTCTCTCTCTCTCTCTCTCTCTCTCTCTCTCTCTCTCATACACACACACACACACACACACACACATATAGCCATTTTAACTGCAGTAAGGTAGTATTTTGTTTTGATTTGCCTTTGCCTAGTGGCTAATAATACTCAACTTTTTTCATATATTTAGTGAGCATGTTTATTGCTCAATTTTAAAAAAATACCACTTAGATTATTTTGTCCATTTTTCCTTTACTATGTTTTGATTCCTTGTGAATTTCATGTCATGCACCCAGTCCCACTCACCTCCCCATCCTCAATATCCACCCTTTGCCCATAAGGTGGGATAAGCCTCTTCCCAAAATAACACACACACACACACACACACACACACACATACACATACACACACACACTACACCTCATCATAGAAGCTGTACTATATTGCAGTGTGCTCCACCATATATCCCTCTGTCCACACATCTTTACTTGCAAGTGTTCATTACAATGCATCATTGGTTTGGCTCAATGTCTCCAGCTCCTGTGACACCATCAATATTGGATCCTCACCAGAACTCCTCCTGGTTATCCTGTTGCTGCCCCGTGTCATGGAGATCCTGCAGCTTTCGGTCAGCAGGATTGGCCCTTTCATGAATCCTAACTGCTCATAGATGATATAGATTTGGGGCTGGGCCAACTCAGAGCCTTGGATTGGACCTGGGTGGTGGCTGAGCTGGTCAGCTTTGGTGGCTCTCCCTTTTCCACACTACCAGGGCAAGCTCTCCAATACTACTCCAGCTAGGCCTCGCGATACTACCATTACCAGGAGGCAGAGTCAGCTCTCCTGCTCTCCATGCCCTGTGAACTAGCTCACCTGCTCCCGGGCCACCGAGTCAGCTCTACTGTGCTGCCCAGTTGAGGAGTGGGGCTCCCTCTCCCAAGGGCCGCAGCCAGTAAGAGGCAGGGACTGCTCTTCTGCTCTCACAGCCTCAGGGCAGACTGGCCTGTGCCCATACCATCAGGGTCAGCTTCATTGTGTTGCCCAGGTGAGCTGCAGGGCCTGCTCTCCAGAGTACTACAGCC
The DNA here is from genome assembly GCF_947179515.1 of Apodemus sylvaticus. NCBI lineage: Eukaryota > Metazoa > Chordata > Mammalia > Rodentia > Muridae > Apodemus > Apodemus sylvaticus. Next base: position 125,436,591 of record NC_067476.1, read on the forward strand.
AGTGAGGGGGCAGGGATAGCTCTCCCAACTGACTACTCCATGTGGTGAGGGATAGATGTGAAGGACATCACCCCTGTACACATGTCACCTCACGGCAGATGAGTGGCAGGGCCAGCTCTCCAGCAGTCTTGCCCTTGGGGCTGGCTCACCTGTCCGGCCACCACTACAGTCATATCTGCTGTTCAGTCCAGGCAGGAGAACAGAGTCCATAGCAGGCATGGGGAAGGGGTAACTCACCTCCTCTCATTAAGGCAGGAGCCAGTTCTCCCAAGTGCCTCAGAGGGCAAGGGGGCATGGGGTCACAGCATTTTGCCTATTTTTATTGCTTGTCTTACCTTTTTATTGATATATTTCCCAGTCTTTCATGTATTCTGGATGCTAACTCTATAAAATGAATAGCTGGCAAATACTATTTCCCATTCTATAGGCTGCCCCGACTCTTTTGTTTCCTTTGCTATTCAGGAACTGTTGTGTTTGACCTGGCTCATTTTTCAAGTTCTGCTTTTGTTTCATGGGCTGTGCAGGGTCACAAACAGATAAGCATCAGTACAGCATCTTAGAGTATTCTCTTCATGTTTTATTCAGGTAGTTTCAGGTCTCCAGTTATTTCAGGTCTTTGATCATTTGGGGCCAGAGAGAAGAACAGGGCCAAGTTTCAATCTTCTGCATATGGGTATTTTTCTTTCCAAGTTCCATTTGTTTTAGGGGCTGTCCTTTCTCCAGGGTGCATTTCGGTACCTTCAGTGAGAATCAGTTGGCTGGATTCACTTATAGGTCTCTATTTGTCCCACTGGTCTCTTTTTAGTATTGAATGAAAATAAAAATAAAAAGGAAAAGACATGACTGTTCCTAGGTATGGTGGAAGAGATTTATTGTACATATGTGGGAGCAGAGGCAGGGGCAGGAGCTTCTGGAAGAGTCTAGAGTTCATGATCAGAATGAGCTATACCATGTGAAGAGGGGGTGGGGGAAGGGAAAGGAGAGGCAAGTAAGGAAAGCCAGCTATAGCAGCCAGGAGGCCTGAAAGAGGGGAGATGAAAGGGACCAGGTTGCATCTCTTTTTTTCTGGATTTGAGGTTTTTTGTTTTGTTTTGTTTTGTTTTTGTTTTTGTTTTTGTTTTTGTTTTGAGATAGGGTTTTTCTGTTTAGTCCTGGCTGTCCTGGAATTCACTCTGTAGACCAGGCTGGCCTCGAACTTAGAAATCTGCCTGCCTCTACCTCCCAGAGTGCTGGGATTACAGGCTTGTACCACCACCGCCCTGCAGGTTGGATCTCTTTTTTTTTTTTTTTTCCGTTTTTTTTTTTTGAGACAGGGTTTCTCTGTGTAGTCCTGGCTGTCCTGGAATTCACTCTGTAGACCAGGCTGGCCTCGAACTCAGAAATCCACCTGCCTCTGCCTCCCAAGTGCTGGGATTACAGGTGTGCGCCACCACACCCAGCTTGGATCTCTTAAAATGGTTGGATTATATAGGGAAGGGAGGCTGGAGGAAAGGTAGTACAGCCCCCCCTGCCCCCTAGGACTGGAGAACTTTAGGGTAGGGTCAGGGTAGGGTCAGGGTATGTCAGCTAGATGGCCCTGTGACAAGTAGAGGCTAGGAACTGCACTAACAGGATGGTCCTCATTGATATGCTAATTAGGCACCTCAGCCGTTTGTCACAAGTTTGAAACCTTATAAATACCATATGTTATTTATAGTAGCTCCATTTCAGGTCTGGAAGTTGGAAGTCCGGCTGGATAATGCCTCTGGTTTTCTTCTCACTGTTCTGAGTGTCTTTGGTTGTTTGGGATTTTCTGCACTTCTGAATTTTAGGACATTTTCTATATTTGTGAAAAATATTGATATTTTGATAGGGATCGTATTAAATCTATAGTTCACTTGGAGCATTTTTCCAATATTTATTCCAATCCATGAACATGAGGAATTTTATGGGTCATTTTTGTGACCTTTTTAATATCTTTTAGTGTTTTATAATTAGTGAGATCTTTGACTAATGTTTGTCCCTACATCGTTTTATTCTTTTTGTTATTGGTGGACTCATTTTCACAAGTTTGTTGTTGATGCATGTATAATTTTCTGGTTTTCATATGTTGATTTTTCAAAATATATTTATCCCTGGATAATTTGCAACATACATACATGTACTTTGAGCATCTCCTTTCTTTATTTTTGCCTCTTACCTCCTCTCATGCCACCCCAGCACATCTCCCTACCATATCTTCTTTTGTCTTCTCTTTATTTCCCACTGTGTCTAATTAGCGCTGCCCATATGTGCATGGGGTTGGGGCCATCCACTGGAGCATTGCCAACCTACCATTGGCCACAACCCTAAAGGAAAATGAGTCTCCCTCCCTGAGTCACTAGCACTGCCAACAGCTCCTTGGTTAAAGATGGGGCTCTATGAGCTTCTCTCTGATCCAGTACATACTAGAATTTTGACTGGCTTGATCTTACATATATTCTTTTAAGTTCTAAAATGAACTGATTTTATATATATATATATATATATATATATATATATATATATATATACACACATACATACGTATATATGTATGTATGCATATATGCACAATCTATATTTTATCTTCTTTTTAAATTAGCTTGCACCGCAGCAGGTTTCTTATGAGACTTTCATTCATACTTAATTTAATTTGGGTTGACTTTCCATTCACTTCCCCTGCTCCCCATCTTCTGCCCCCAGAATCTGCCTTTCAACTTTCACATCACAGAACTTTCCTCAACTGGTTTGTCACTTCTAATATTCTCTTGGCAGTGTTCCCACACACACACATATAAAATTATATACCAACATAAATTAATTTGAATATATACACTTCTCCTTTCTAATTGTTCCAGCTAAAATTTTTACCATTTTGTTTGGATTACATCTGTGAGAGTAAGCACTCTTGATTTGTTCCTAATTTTAGAGACAACCTCTCATATTTTTCCAATCCACTAAGATGATAGCTGTGGATTTGCCATATTTATATATATATATATATATAAATTGTGGGTATATATATATATATATATATATATATATATATATATATATATATAAATTGTGTGTAACAGACTTATAAGACTCATGTTGATGTATTATCCTCCTAAATCAAATTTGTGTAGGACATTTATTAGGATATATCACTGAATTTTATCAAATAAATTTTCTGTACCTATTCAGTCTATTGGTGTGGTATCTTATGTGGTGATTTGAATGCATATAATCCTTCATAAGCTCCTGTATTTGGACACTTGCTCCCTGTAGGTGATGCTGTTCAGTGAGATGATGTCGCCTTGCTAGGTAAATTGTGTCACTCGATATGGGATTTGGGAGTTCATAGCCTCTCTCACTTCCAGTTCATTCCCTCTGCTTCTCATTTGCAGTTCACCTTCTTGCCCTGGCCCTCTGCTGCCATGCCCTTCCTACCATTACAGACTCTGCAACTGGAAAGAGAAGGCAAAACTAACGACGGTTCTTCTGTATGGTGGCTCACAGTTGAAGAAGGGATCCCTTCCAGCTAGGCGGAGAAAGCATGGTGGCAGCATTGTGAGACAGCTGGACCCAGCGCATCTGCCATGTCTGTCTAGTGTTCCATAACCTCCTACACACAGATGCCCATGTGTTTCCTAACACTAGAGAAGTTTTCTGATATTATTCATTGAGTAAATTGCCTGTGCCTTTAATTTTTATCTCTTTACTTTGGGCAATTCCAGTTAGATTTCAGATGATGTCCTTGTTCTTTTTTCACTTCTTTTCAAAAAAACATAAAAAAAATTAATGCCTTAACGCACTATCTCAAAAGATGTCCTCAAAATAAGATACTATTTCTTATGCTTAGTCTGTCATTGAAGTTTTCAACTGATTTTTTTAAAAAAAAAATAAAACTTACTGGCCTTTTCCTTTTCAAGATTTATATTTGGTTCCTTTTCAAAATTGGTCTCTTCATCAAATTTCCTAGTCATACCTCATATCACTTTTGATTTTATTTAACTGTACATCTATACTTTGTTGAAGTTCATTGAGCTTCTTATGATTCTTCTTGCTAAATTGCATAACAGGCATTGAATCCATTTTCATTTCTTTGGAATCTGTCGCTGGAGAGCAGTAGTCCTTTCTTGGAGCTCTACTGACACCTTGGTTGGCAGCACTCCTCATCTTCTTACGTTGAGATTTCTCTATCTGTTGAGTCAGATCTCTCTGCGTAACTTTATCAGATGGTCTTCGAAGTAAACAGCTTTCTTCTGAAGCTCTGTCTTGAGGGTGTAGGCTTATGATGCAAAGTTAGATTTATTTTTACATAGAACTGAGCATGTAGGACTTGCTTATAGCTTCCTGTAATGATTTTGGACATTGTATGTAATATGCTAGAATTGGAGAGACTCACTGTCTCTGCAGATTGTACAAAAGTGGAAAGATTCCAATACTTTCAGCGGAGAGCGTGGAGCAAGAGGTTACTCCCTTGTCTACATACTCCTACAATGAACCCCTATTGAGATATGGAGATGGTACACAGACACTGTTGATGATGGTTATGTTGCTTGTTGGTATCTCTGGTATTGGTTACAGCAGTAGTAACAGGAGGTCTGAAGAGTTTGTCTTCTTATAAAAAAATTGGCACAGACCCAGTTGCTTTTCAGAAGGTGGTAGCAGGAACCCCAGTGTGTGATCAGAATAGGTGCACATAAAACAGGTCATAGTCCTTGCTGCTGTTACTGTGAGTTCCCTCCCAGGAGCAGGATCTCAGGGATCCCTGGATGTTCACACCTGTGGATATTGCAGTGACTGGTGCCTTCTTTAGCAGCCATTTCTATCTGCCCTTCCTTATCAGGCTTTGAGTAGAGATTGGACACATCTAAGGATACCCACAGGTCCTCTCACGGTCTCCTCTAGCTATGCACACCCAGGCGTCTTTCTCATTCCATTGTTAATAAGAAGTACTTGTCAAGAAGCAAGGTCAAATGAGCCATGTCTAGACCTTGGAAAAAAATGTCTCTCCAGACCTCCTTAGGCCTGTCTCCTAAAATGTGATATTGCTCAAGGTTGCCTCTGCAAGCCTCTGATAACATGGCTTCAGTGGAATTGTAAACTTTTCACCCAACACTGATCTCAGAAGGAACACTCTTCTGACATTCTGGGTCTTGCAGGTCTTAATACAATCTTTCGTGACTGTCACAACATCCATGAACTGCAATACAGGGCCCCTAATGATTTTGAGTCAGATTCAGTCTGCTGGAATATATTGGATTCATCAGGTTAATTTTCCACCAAGCCACCAGAGAGATGGAAATATGAATGGCTTCTGACCCCTACAGCAGTCCAAATTCATGCAATAGCTCCTTTCTCAAGTCGGCTCCTGACTTTAGCATCCAGAGCCAGGAGCCGACTTAGGAGATGATATGTCATCATTTTCCAAATGCAAACTATTGTGCGTATTTTAGTTTCTCTAAGAGAAAAGCACACCTCTAGAGAGTGCAAAACTCCCCAGTAGCCATTTAGACTGACAATGCCCATTTGGATGACTTTGCTGAGATGCTATTTCACCTTCACTCTTCCCTGGTTATGGAGCATGGGCATATGTGCCAGGATATTTTGTTTATTTTTCTATGCTGTAGTCCTGGGACACTGAGTTATATGATGTTCTAGTTTTTCTCAAGCGGGCTTCCAGTGTCTTATCTCACAGTCAGCTACCTCAAAAGGTAGATGTATGCTCATTTTCTTATTTCTTCTTTGTGGAGACAGTGAATTATGGGTGAATCTTTCTTAAATTTCCCCAAACTTAGCATTCATATTCTTGGAAAAATAAATGCATAGCAGAAAGGTTGAAGAACAGGTGCCACTAGATGCAGTCATTAGTTAAAGATATCTAACAGGAAAGATAGTCAACTGTGTTACCTATCAAAATCTGAGAAGTTATCCCTTAAGTGTTATATAACAGCACTGATCGCACGCCTTTGATCCCAGAACTCTGAAGGCAGAGGTAGGCAAATTTCTGAGTTCAAGGCCATCCTGGTCTACAGAGTGAGTTCCGGGATAGCCAGGGAAATACAGAGAAACCCTGTCTCAGAAAAAAAAAAAAGAAAAAAAGAAAATCAGCAGCTCTTACTAAATGCAAGTAAATGAAATGCTAAATCTAAACCACAGTTTAGATTGTTTAACTGAAAATACAAATGGCAAAACATGCTGTATTAGTCAGGGTTCTGTGGAGTAGCAGAATTTAAGGACTGAATTTCTTTCTGTAAATATAGAAAGGGGGTTTATTTGAATCACTATAGGCTTTGGTCCAACTAATCCAATAATGGTAGGATATGAGAACATCTTAAGGATCTAGAAGCCACTCAGTCTACAGAATTTGAGGTCTCCAGCAGGTCTTCAGGAGACACTGTAATCCCAAAAAGTAGGCTCTAATGCCAATTCAGGAATGACCTTTCTAACAAGACAAACACAAGCAAGCAAAGAGCAAAAGCCCTTCTTTCTATCTTCTTACTGCGGCTTCCAGTAGAAAGTATGGCCCAGATTAAAGACATGTCTTCCCACGTCAAGATCCAGATCAAAAGTAAGTGAATCCCTGTATCAAAGGTGCGACTAGAAGTGAATTCACCTCCTTCAAACCAAGCAAGATATCTCTCACAGATGTGCCTTCCATTTCTGGATTGTTGTTCATTCAATTGTAGGGTAGTCACCAGAGAAGACTACTAGAACATGTACTTAAGCCAATAAAAAGTCTTTATTGTCCGGCCAGTGACTGCATTGGGTGTTCAGAATCCTGGAATTGTCCTGAGACTTTTTCAGAGAGATCTTTTAAGCATAAAAAACTATGTCCTTGGTTGCCATACTTCAGTTAACAAGAACAGTTAGCCAAAAGCAGAACTACAGAAGCCGAAAATCAAGGTTAGTGCATTTAGAGACTTTCTCAGAACTATGGACCTGATGGATTAGGTCTTTGTTTTCATCTTGGCAGGTGTTACTGTTTATGTGCTGAGGTTTACAGCATGAATAGCACTTCCATCATGGAGTCAGTTATGCATCTACTGTTACAATTTTAGATGTGGTCAAGTTTACAACCAAGACTCGCCATCACACATGTCTCTTATGTTTGGAGTGGCATTGGAATAAGGGCCGCCCCTCTGAGGTTTTTCCATGTTTGCTATCTACTAAAGAGTACATATTAAAATTTATATTTGAGATCCCACTGTGATGCATAGTGAGGGACGGTTTGGGTAGAACTTCCTCCCAAATGGGTGTTTTGTTTGTTTTGTTTTGTTTTGTTTTGTTTTGTTTTGTTTTTAAATAGCTCCAGTATAGCATATAGGAAAACTACAGCACTTGCTTGCAGCAATGCTAAATGGCCAGGTGACACTGTTCTAGTTTTCCATGGCCAAGTGCTTCCATTTTAGTAACAAACAGTCTACCAAGTGTCACTATATTTATAGTCTTGAAAGTTTTGTATCACTCCCAAGAGAGATATAGGGAAAGGAACGTTTACAGAGAATTCACAGGGTGGCATTCCAATTTACCACCCTGCAGATTCTTCTGACCATGACTGTAAGTAATGGCATTCTATTAGTGCCAGAAGGCTGGAGCAGATGGCTTGGTCTATGAGCCAGCTGCATTGCATTCAGATGTTCTAAAAAATAGCTGTTGGGAAAGACTCTAGGTAAACAGAACATTGAATTGAATAGTAGAGAGGGGAAGTCCCATCCTGTCTATACCCATTTACCATCAGCTAGACCTTAACCATCAGTGCTATCACATGACTTCTGTAAAAACCTCAAAATGAGGGGTGGGAATCCTGATATAAATTCCTATCTGGCCCTAACCTATCAAATATCAAGGCATTTCCTACAGTATAGGTAGTATCAATATTTGTCTCCATACTTTGCCTAATTTTTGGCACCACCATTATTAGCATTAAAATATTTACCTTCTTGTAATGTAGTTCAGCTTTATTACCATGTGAAGACTTTGCCCAAGCAGTCTCAATACAAGGGTGGTAGTTTTGTTACACTGAAGATGTCAGAATTAATAGCCTGGTAACTATATTCTCTAGATTAGACAACCAGTTGTCTTAAAGTACAAGTCCTGTGTGAATTAGTTGATAGCTAGGCCTAATTTCCCCCCTTCTCATTTGCAAAGTAACAAGCCTTACTATTCTCAAAGAGTCTGTGTGATGGATTCACAGGAGGGGAAGCAGATCACCATCTGGGTCCAAAAGAAGCCAAGAACAAAATAACCATACAACTTCTTCAATATCCCTGGGCCATGTCACTTTCCCTTTCATTCCCATTTATCTGATGTAGTATTAATGAACCCATCTTCCCATGCATGATCTTTGGGGGAGGATTCCCTATAGCCAAATAAAGACTCTACCCTCACCTTCCTTGGTAACCAGTAGTCGTATGAGAAGTCCTTGTGTGCTGTCTATCTAGGTTGAAGAATGTTTTTATAGTTTATTGAACTAAGTACCATTCTCTATTTGTAGAAACATAAGAGGGAGGAAGAATGGAAGACAGTCTTTAATAGCAATGATTTGCTGCTTGCATGTCTTTATTTAAATCCTTTCCCCACCTTCTTTTCACTTTTCTTTTTCTTCTTAAACACTGTGATTTGATTCTACTTCTACAAATGACCTGTTAACTTCAAGTTCTATTTCTGTGCATGGTCACGTCACTGAATTTGACAATGTTATAACAATTCCTCTGAGGAATACCTTCTAGACATCTCCAGCTCACTCTTTTCAACACTGGGCTTTTAATGCCTGCTCCCATCTCCAACGCTTCATCTGCACATGTGGCTGTTCCGTCAGGCTCAGTGCTTAGATCCAAAGTTTTGACGTTGTCTTAGCCTCTTCTCGTTATCCCAAACATTACCTATCCACATCTTCAGCACTGCTTATTCGTTTGTTTTAAACTATCTTACATCTCCCACCTATTCCCCTGCCACCAGTCATGACCAACTTGCATCAATTACTGCAGTAACTTATTCGATCCCCCGACTACATCTTTACATGTTGCCTTTCATATCACAACTGAATGACTCTTTTATGATACAAGAATGTCTCACTTTTCAAAATCTGTCCCCAGGCTTGTGTAGAAAATAATTCTGCCACATCCCTATGATGGCACTTGGGAATGTGACCCCTTGTCTCTTTTTTCCCCTGAGTTTTCTTTATCCCCTCATGTCTGCACCCCTCTTTATGATATAGGCATGCTCCTAACCAAGGATTTTCACACTTACTGTTTCTTCTCCACAATGCTCTCCCTTAAAACTCCTAACATCCTCTAGATCAGAAGATTTTTCTGCGTCTTGGCTTTTGAGTCCTCAGAATACAGAACAGTACTCACCTTTCAGCATATGCACCATGTGTGACTAGGCAAGTCTAGGGTGACATGATCTGTCCTCACTAGAAATGGTTTTTCTGTTTGGATGTTTTGTGATGCCCTGTGGCCCTCACAGAACTGATAGAGTTCCTAAAACTAAACTGATTTGGTCAGGTTCTAAATTACCTGATTAAAATGAAACTCGGCCTCCTGGTCTCATCAGCCCCACCAGCCTGCCTCTTTACTTAGCCTTCTCTGCTACCCTCTTGGTTTTTTTGCCCACTCTTCTGTTCCTGGAGCTGGCTAATTTACCACTGGGAACATGGGTGCCAGGACTGCCTCCTTCAGAGAAACACGGGCTTCTTCATATTCTTATAACTAGACCCCTTAGTCTCAATCTGAAGTTTCACTCCTAGGTGAACCCTCTCCAATTACTCCAGCTGGATAGCCTTTTCCCTCTCCCTATAAAAGCTTCCTCATCTTGATCACTACATTACCAGAGGCCCAAAATCCATGGCACACAGTTGGTACCTACATTATCTGTGGAGCATGAATGAATTTCATTAGTCCAGCAGTCAAGGTCTTGAGACTTTCCCTGCAGGATAGAATCAGCCTACAGAGCTGAAATATTGTTTTGGAAATCCATCTCCTGTAGCCTGTGAGAGTATCTGGCCAGAAAGAATGTTTAATTCATAGTCATCCTACTGCCAGGTCTCTCACAGCTTGTATAATCTAGCCACTTTCCACAGGTGTTAGCAAAGTTACAAGGAAGCTTTCAAAAGGCTAAAGGCATCTCCATCAAGTTCATTGCATTTAAGAGAATGGGCAATGTGAACCACAGAGTACAAAGTATTAAGAGAGTGGATGTTATGAAATGATCAGGGTGGCCTACTGAGAAAGAGTGCAAAATAGAGCTAAGATGGAAAGGAAATAAGTGCCTAGAGTTAGGCTCAGAGGGAAAAGGAATACCGTGAGCTCATCGATTCATATTGTCAGTTCAAAATGTGTCAAGCTCTGGTGTGGAAATTTCTATATCCTCTGCTCCAGCTAAAAGATAACATCACCAAGAATCTACAGTTAATAAGTCCTGTGAGTCAGCATTTTGACAACCCACACAAACTCCTTACAGCAGACATTTCTAATTTTCTCTTTTCCAAGTGTTTGTCTACCAAACCCTGTCTCTCTTCCTGTGGTCCTATTTCTCACCTTGCTGAGAAAATAAAGTTGGGTTAAGGAAAACATGTAGCTTTGCATCTTCACCAAAACTGTCTCTGCTCATAGACATGTCTGCTCATCATCTTCTTCTGTTTTGGCATCTAAACCTCAACCTTCACATTGTATCTCCCCCCTTCTATCATTTAACATGCTGCTTCCTTAATTATTGCCAAGTTTCTAGCACTTGGTATCTCATTCTTTCTCCATTCTAGTTTGTCCCCAGGCCTGGAAATATCCTGAGAGAATGTCCCACCAAGATTGGCCTGTGGTACATTTTCTTGATGTTTAATGTGAGGAGGATCCCACTCACTGTGGGCAGTGTATGAGAAAACCCATTGAGCAAGCCAGTAAGCAGCATTCCTCTACAACCTCTGCTTCACTTCAGTTCATGCCTCAAGGCTCTTGCCCTGATTTCCTGCCCTTAATTCCCTAGGTAATGAATTGTAACCAGGAAGTATATAAAAAAATAATAAACCCTTTCATATCCAAAGTTTCTTTTGCTCATGGTATTTTACTGGAGCAATAGAAACCCTAAGACAAGTGCCTCCAATACTGTGTAGGCAAACTGAAGAAACCACCTAAAAATTTTAATGCCTTTAAGTGAGTAAATCATACTTCTTGCTCACTGGCAAAGTGGTCCTGAGTTTGGGGGAGAGGCCACTGTTTACAGATGTTTAGCAACAGGGGACTTTTCCTTTCTATGACTCTGATATGTTTCTCAAGGTCTCCCTATCCGATGTGGCAGCTTGCCTGCAAATGCAAATTCTTGGGTCCCAACACCAGTAAGTTGAAACAGAGGCTCTAGGATAGGAAACAGAAGGAAGTATATTCTTCTGTTGCACCAGTGAGTCTGATGTTTACTGAGGTTTAAGAAGCCCTGTTCAGTACCTGTCAGAGGAATGGGATGTGGAGTTCAGTCCAAAATCTTTTTGAGTGTCAGGCCCAGAAGTCTATCATTTCTGTTCACTGTCCTTTGGATGTAATTTGATCATCAACTGTCTAAGTAGTTGGGAAACGGCCCAGGTCTGTACCCAAGAGAAGTGTTCCTCTTCTGTTCATTTCACTCTTCTCTCTGCCCCCACAAGATTATTCTCCCCTCAGCACCCAGACTAATCCTTCCCAAAACACTAACAGATTGTGCCGCTCCCCATCAAGGCCTACTGGAGTCATCGCCTTCCAAATGGCAATTTATAGTCTTCCAAGGACTGGACCCTGTGCCCTCCTGACTTGGTGATTTAATACTATTTCACATGCTGAGCTTCCAAATACTGCCGTCTTGAATTCTGCAACAAAACTAGGCCTCTACACCTGCTGTTTCTCCTGTGATCTTTCTGGCATGACTTTTCAGGGCTCAGAAAGTCCATTAACTTTATCTAGAAATATGTCCCTGAAAAGTATTCTTTACTGTCCCCGCTCCAACACAGGACTGCATAACACATAATCACATTGAATTTACTTGCCCAAGTCTCTGGAGGGCAAAGACTACATGCAGTTGCTGCTTTGTTATCCACAAAGACATCAGGGTACAGCAGGTGCTCAAGGAAATTCTGCTAAGGAATAGGTACAAAGTAGCTCCACAGACCTTCAAGGTCAATAGGTTCTTAGGGAAAGAGGATGTTGATTGTCTCTGTCACATTTCAGCTAGAATGTGTTCTTAAGTCTAACAAGTTCACTCATCCTGAATCAAACTCTACCTTAACCACAGACATTATTTCTGCTACCATAAACAGATGGAACTGGTAGAAAGAGACCTATTCCATCACCAGAAAACCAACTCAAAATTCCACACTCATCACAGCATGTCCATCTTCTTTACAGACAAAAGTCTGCATACTTTTATCACGAATTCATTTACATATGCAATTTACATAATAAATAGCAAAATAAGGAAGCACAGTACTTGAAATGTAATCAAATTACATTGTTTAGAAAACAGAAAACTGAAGCTTGCTGATGTCAGTGGGTTAGCAAAGACCTCTCAATAGCTTAATCATCTACTGCATGATTCACCCCCATATTACCATCAGTGCTTCCATGACTCATTCTGGTGGACCAACTTTTAATCAAAAATGAGAATCTCAGAGGATTCTCACATAAATATTAGGATAGCATCCTTCATAGGGATAAAAATAAGTATTAGCCTCGACAAAATTCAATGGCCTGTAAGCTCAGAACCTGAGCAAGGACTCTTGCCCACCCCTTAGGATGATCTCACACTCCTCCACACTGTGGGTCATTACCACCTCTCCCTCCTGCTGATTCTCCTTCAGACTGTCAGCATACCTCGGCTTCCATCTAACAGCAAACTCTCACAAGCAGCTCTACAAGTGATATCCGTCCAAAGCAGGGAAATCATAGACAAAGCAGGAATGGGAAAGGGAACTGAGGAACACGCCTATGAAAACCGAAGGGACATAGGTGTTGTCTTTGACTGTGCAGTTTCACAGCTAGCCAGGACTGCAATCCGGTCAATCTGGCTCCAGCATCATGACACATCAGCACTTTCTACTGTCTGTCTCTTTTCTAGTCAGATATATAGGTAGGTAGGTAGGTAGATCGGACTAATACTGAGAGATTAATTAATTAATCCCTAATACTTGTGGGATTATCACTAAGCATCTATTACTAAGAGGTAATATTTTAAACATCACCTCTCAAAGAGCTAGGTTTTATTTTGTTTTCCACATTAGTATCCTGGATCACTGTGCTGGTAAATAATATCTGACATACAACAGCCAGCCAACAAGTAGTAGAATCAAAACAGACATCTTAAACTTCTGCCTTTCCATCTGACTGGGGAGTCCTTTCAAGTAACTTTTGAGTTAGGATAGTTTGGTTCCTCATAGTAATCTCACTGCCTTTAAAAAGTATTTACACACTGTTTATAGGTAGGTCTTCATTGAATGAATGAGCAAACACAGTGATTTTTCAGAATTTCTGCCTGGAAATGTAGGTGTGCAACATTAAGAATTTTAGAAAGCCATTCCATTTGAACCAATCCTGTTTCCAGTGTTTTATTTTCCCAACTCCATAGCTTTTATGCTACACATAAATTTGAGGGAGGCCATCCATTATACATGTGCACTGGCCACCCAGAAACCTTGTGATTGATTAGTGAGAAAACTGTCAATGAGCATATGATTCATGGATTCTGAGGCAGCTTTTTATGATACTGAGTACCCAGCTCCAGTTTCTTACTCACTGTATGTAGGAAGAACCTTGTAGCTCTATCTTGGGCAAACATCAGGAATGGGTACACTGCAGATGTCCCCAAGACCACAATGGAAGGGACCAGGTAAAGCTACTGGCAGGGTTAGTTTGGACTAATTTCCTTGAGAAATCTTGGAAGGTTATGTAGACTTTTTCAAAGAGTACATTCACTTTTGGAGTAAAACTATTTGTTCATTTCCTATAAAGATTTTAAGAGCTACATCATGATATTGAAAACCTCCCGCACAATACATCCATGTGCCAACTTAGCTTAATTGGATATGGACACATATTTCACAGTTATTTCAAACTTAGGTTCATATTTATTTTTTATATTCAGTGTCTTCATGCCACCCTAGAAGAAGACTGGTTTTTTTTTACTTTTTTTAATTGAATTTATTCTTCATTTACATTTCAAAGGTTATACCCATCCCAGTTCCCCCCCCAAAACCCCCAACTCATCCTCCCACCCCCTACCTTCAAGAATATGCTCCTCCACCCAACCTATTCTCACGACCCCCACTTGTTTTCCCCACACTGGGGCCTTTATTGAGCCTTCACAGGACCAAGGACCTCTCCTCCCACTGATGCCCAACAAGGCATTCCTTTGCCACTTAGATGAAGACTTTTATTTTTCTATGAATGTTTCCAAAATTAAGATATGTGAGAAAGAGTTTCTACTATCACTAAGAAAAAGAACAGTCTCTCTGAATGAAGAGTTCAATGGAAGGGTCATTTTAGAAGCAGATTTTTTTAAAAAAAAATTCCAAATGACCATAATACCTATAATTCTGACACAAAGTATGGAAAAATTACTTGCTCATGAATTTTTACATGAGTAAAGTAATTAAGTGCCCATCATTTGCTAAATGTTATGATCAACACACAAAAAGAGAAAGAAAGAGAGAAAGAAAGAAAGAAAGAAAGAAAGAAAGAAAGAAAGAAAGAAAGAAAGAAAGAAAGGAAGGAAGGAAGGAAGGAAGGAAGAAAGAAAGAAAGAAAGAAAGAAAGAAAGAAAGAAAGAAAGAAAGAAAGAAAGAAAGAAAGAAAGAAAGAAAACTGTGCTAAATCAGGACATATAAAGGACTGTCAGGCTGAAACTCATGAATTGGAGCTAATTTTATTTCAGTTTAAGCTATATTTTCAAATATATTTTATAGTTTACATACTGTGCATGTGAGTGTGTATGTGTGTATGTGTGTATGTGTGAGAGAGAGACAGAGAGAGAGAGAGAGAGAGAGAGACAGAGACAGAGAGACAGAGAGACAGAGAGAGAGAGAGAGCTTTGTGTACATATCTACCCCTGAGATATATCATTGCTCCTTTAAAATTTTTGACATAAAATTTCACCAAGTTGTCCTTCAACTGATAGGGAGCCCAGGTTGGCTTTAGACTTATAATGTTTCTCCCTCAGCACCCAAAGAATATGCAATTTTAGACCTTTCCCCAAGCTCACATTCAAAGCTGATCTTGAATGTAAATAGTTTATTTGGGGAGGTTAGTCCTTGGGACTGATGCAGGCTTAGCCAGTGACTCTGTAAATTGTTGAAGTTACAGATTGGGGGAGGGGAGCTAACTTTATCACAAGGAATGAAGAGCAATCAATCAACAAATAGTTCTCAGGTTTCCATGTTCTCAGGAAGTCCTGACTGTCACTGACAAAACAATAATAAAACTCTGGTACCCTGTCAAGCAGAGTCACCAGGAGTAGGAAATCATCAGAGTACACAGACCCTGTCCTTGGCTGCTGGAGGGGTACTTAGTAAACTCAGAGAAGATGGCCCAGGAATTAGGGCAGAGTCTCAAAAACTCCGGGAGACTTGGGTATCTTAACCTTGGCATTGATTAAAAAACAAACAAATAAAATGAACAAACAAACCCCTGTCTTCTTTAAGAACTTGAACTAGAAGCCATGTCAGTCATGGACTTTTGTACCCTGAATTCATTCTACCAATGCAGTCTATAGAAACATCAATTTAAGTGATCTGAAATTGGAAATGTTGTCCAGTATCTCACAAGCAAATGCAAACCCTCTGTCTGTACTTGGTCTCAATCTAGGTTAACAACAATTTTAGAGACATTGATCATCCAATTCATCTCAAGTCCCTACTGTTAAGAGGCAGGGGAAGAGATGTCTTCAAGTCAATGAAATATGAATTTAACATGCTAGCCATTTTTTCCTACATAAGAAGCATCTTAGAAGTACTCTTGTTTTTAAGATTTATTTATTTATTTATTTTATATGAGTACACTGTAGCTGTACAGATGCCTGTGAGCTATTGTGTAGTTGCTGCGAATTGAATAAGGACCTCTTACACTCTAGATGGCCCTGCTCACTCTAGCACAAAGATTTATTATATCTAAGTACACTGTAACTATCTTCAGACACACCAGAAGAGGGTGTCAGATCTCTTTACAGATGGTTGTAAACCACTGTGTGGTTGCTGGGATTTGAACTCAGGACCTTCAGAAGAACAGTCAGTGCTTTTAGCCATTAAGCCATCTCTCCTGCCTAGAAGCACTCTTTTCCTTGCTTACAAGGTTTATATACATGTACATGGACACATATCTCACAATCCCCCTATAATGGAGTCTATGTAATAGTATATGAGAACCCATCTTTTTTCTCCAAGAGTTATAACCACACAAATAGTCAATGTCCAGTTGAAATCAGCTAGCTAGTAAGTGGGTTGTATTAAACAGAAGTAAAGAGATAAAACCAAAGTTTGAGTTTTAGCACATTATTGCTATTTGTGTCTGCCCAAGATAGGGTAGAAAATGTCCCATATCTTGGGCATTTGGAATTTATAAACTGGATTTTTTTCAACAACAAAATATGTCTATTTCATTCTATAAAAAGAAGGAAATTAAGTTCTGTTGGTTTTCCTCCCCTCTTAGTAAGCCTGTTCTTTGAGCTTTCATTTGACAATCACATATGGATTGGTCTCCGAGTTTGTGTTTTTTTTTTTTAAGAATAGCTTTGTGCCCTGCGATCAATAAATCAAAATTGGATTGCCTCATCTCCAAAGGTGAATTGTTATCTTGCTGAAGAGGTTATGTGACAGGCTCTCTAGTTTGGTAAAACTACATGAACAAAAAGAGGATTAAGATTTCTTGTGCTGAAAGGAAAATTCTATGTGGCTATTTTTTTTTCCTGTTATGGGGAAAGTTTCCTGAATTGTCTCCTAGAACAAGAGATTAAATGTCAAGAGATAAAACAGGCACAGGTCCCATTATTTCCACCTGCCAGAATCCATTCTTTCACCAAAGATGCTGTTTTCACACAGCCAATGAAGTCAGCTTGACGGCTGCAGGAGTATTCATGACAGCCTGACAGAGGAAGCAGAGGCAAACCCGGACAGAGGACCAAGGATCCATACCTTGTCAAGGCAGTGGATCAAGCCCAGTATCCAGGCCTGTGGGGAAAATCAGGATACCTGGAGATTCCCACATCCAAGACAGAAGTCCAAGCCAGCTATCACAAATGAGTTGGGTGTGAGTGGGCCAGTGAAGATGTTAGGCACCAGGGATTGGAGGAAGGTTCTAAGTAGCCCAGGGGCATCAGCTCAGCCAAAGGCTGAAGCCATGGCATGAATTCATGAAGACCTCTGGACCCGGGAGGATTGACAAGTTAGTGGAAACATCTACTGAGGATTGACAACCACTTGTACTCCTGTCCCCTTGGTCCCACTGGGGACCAAGAAAGCCATGAAACCTTGTCCTTACTCATTTTCAGAACTTGCAGCATGGTCTTCTGAACAAAGCTATGATGCATTACTGACCCCAGTCATTAGAATTCCAAAGTGTTATCAACCCAGTTTTCTAGGAGGCTGAAGGATGAGCCAGTGTTAGAAAGGCGATTCAAATTATTGAGATTTACTCCTGAGTTTTCTCACATGGGTACGCAGCTTATGTTGCAGGTCCCTGAGGATCCTGAAGGAGAGGAAAATGTGCATTATTGCTCCCTATACTCCTTTTAGGCTGTATCCACTGCCACCAGGCTATAGCTGCAGAGATATTGTGTCATAGAGCTGCGACTCCCTCAGCCCATCTCTGGGATACAGAAAATGTGTTAGTTCATTGCTTGCAAATGAAGAAGGTTGATAGGACCACTGAGTGAAAGTATTTGGGGGCCATTCCCCAAATTTTAGCTCTATAGGATGCACTCATTACTCTTGCCAGTGTGAATGCTTGAGAGGAACTTGGAGAACTTAGTCCCAACTACATCAATGTGCATGTGGGGGCAGTCCCATCACTTCACTGGGGTCGGTGTTCACACATGGGAAAGGTCTCCGGTGAACTAGAAGATGGTCGAGGAGCTCTTTGATCCAAAGGGCAGGAAGGACACTTTTACATAAGCTATCATTGAAGAAGGAATAAAACCCCATGTCAGGAAGGGCCTGGGCAAACAGCAGGAGTTCCTTTCCTGTAACTGAACTGTCTTTAGTAAAAGGCAGCAGGCTAGGATCAACAGAAATTTCAGCTGTGTGATTCATAGTATGGCTGAACTAGGCTTTCATGTGCACATGTGTGTGCTTGTGTTGCGTCTGAGTTAAATGCTTGAGGATATAAACGTGGTTAAGACTAGAGAAACTGAAAGATTAAGATTCCAGTGTCTAGGATGTGGCTTTGTGAAGACAAGCTGAAAGAAGTATTTAGGTTAATACCAGGTGTGTATGAAAACTCCTCCTAGCTGGAAATAATCTATCCTCTCTCTTTGAAGTCAAGAGAATTGGTATTGGGCTGGGACCAGAAACAGGATTAGCTTAGCAGAACCCAGCATTCGAGCATTCCAATTCAGAGCCCCAACAGTCTCCTCCCATGCTACTGTAGGCTAGCAAGGTGTTTTTCAGATACAGGGTTGTGTGTGTGTGTGTGTGTGTGTGTTTTAACCATTTTTAATATTTTGGTTATGATCAAACGTGATGTACTAAGATTTTTTTAAGTGTTCAGAAGAAACTGTGCTGTTTAGGAAACTGCAGCATAGTGATTGAGTGTCATAGAAATAAGAACATCCATAATTTAAAATGCACAGGATGGAACTCCGCTTTGAATAGCTGTGTGTGTATGCAATCATGTAGGATTTCAATTTGAAGTACAGAAGTGCTTTCTTTTGGGAGCTTCGAGGATATAGGAAGGTTCTGAAAATGCAGCCTTAGTTATTTCCAGCCTTAAGTTCCTTCCTTATGAAAGATGTCACATAAAGCACCATTGGGAAAAAAAATCAAAGCTGCCCCTACTGTGGCTCCTTACTTGAATAAAGTCCTATTAGAGTAAAAGAATAAAGAGACTCTACTGGCTGAAAATAAAGGAAAGAGGGCATGCAATCCCACCTATCTCAGCGTTGTTCAGTAGCCTGCAGTGTACAGATTAGGCTGGTAGCAGTAGAGAAACAAAAGCCACAAAAGGTATGTGATGTCACACGGAGTTTTACAGATACCCAATTTGTATTGTTCCTGCTGGACAAACCCAGATGGAGCCAAGCTCCAGTAGCCTCTGGCTGAGCAAGGCCTCCTTACAGTCCTCCTTCCTGCCAGGCCCCAGTTGGTGTGGGGGTGGGTTGCATAATGAGGCTGAATGAGAATTAGAAACTTAATTAGGGTCTGATAAAGGGAAAGAAAAGATCAGCCATGTGTAGAATGTGAGATCAGAATCCAGCTCTGTTGAACTAAGCATGTCAACCTGAGAAGGCTGGGCTGGTGAGACCACACTATTAGGGGTGCTGACACTATCTGTGAAATTACAGGGAAAGTCACACAGCATAGGAAAGGTGACAAGGAGGGGCCCAAAGTGCGAGGCCTAAGGCAGTTGGTTAAAGATCTTTTAAAAGAAAAAAATAAATTCTCCAGATGTTTTACACATAGGGGATAGTCTGTGTGTCTAAATGTTTCACATGGACACAGGACAGGTCAAATAAATAAACAAAAGTCATGAAGCTACAACTTTGAAGTTAGCTCTTTATACTCCAAAACATTTCAAATATTTCCTTTTCTTACTCAGACAAAATGATTTTTTTTCCTTCTGAGTTTTATATTACATCCCTTGACAGTGGCCATGAGGATGCATAATAATATCCTTACATTCCCTACCTGTGAGCTCACGAGGAGAGAAATGGCTCACTTATTTTGTGTCTCAGCAAGTGAGAGACTATTTCATTGTCCCATTTGGAGCCCATGAGCAGGACCATTTGGGATCCAAAGAGATTCTGGATGTTAATGATGGGATGGAGAGCTGGTTAGGCAGTCTAGAGTATTTGCTGTTCTCTAGTGGACAGAGGTTTGGTTTCCAACATCTACTTGGTAACTTACAACAATCGATAAGTTCCAGTAGATGTAAAGCCCTCTTCTGGCCTTTGTAGCTTCAGGCTCACATGGGACACAGATACAGACATACGGGTAAAACAAACAAACAGAAATAAATCTTTTAAAGAGACATTAGTGTGTCATATATAAGTTGTATATAGTACTACATATAACAGATAGACCATACAAAGACTAGGCAAACGGTCCAGGTTACACAACTGAGTCCAAAAGCCCATGTTATGTAACATGAAATCCCTGATCCTATGTACAGCAAGCACATCAGGGTCATATGTGTTGATAAACAGCTTCTTAGCTCTGACCCATTAGCTCATCTTTGATGTTTATCATCTTCTCCTGCTCTAATTGAGTGTCTCTCTGCTCTGGGACCTGGGCAAGGACACAAGAACCTGGACCTCACAGTGGCTCTCCTCAGAGCCCTGATAACCACTAGGCTTCTCGTTTGAATGGAAGAAAATCCTTCCTGAAGATGATTCCTGGAGGACCACGGGCCACAGATGTGGAGGGATGGTCATAATGGCTAAGGAATACATGCCTTACTCACCACCTGCATACACTGAGGCCTCACCATCACATAGGGGCGGAGTGGGAAAGCAAGCATGCATTCAAACCGATGAAGTATCCACCGCAGAAGAAAGAAATTCATGAAAGTCCTTAACAGTCTCTAAAATGAAGGGGAAACTATATTGATGATATAATGGACAAGTCATGTCCCAAAACATTTGAACCACAATCTCTCCTCAAGTCTCAGCTGTGATATGCTATTGAATTAGGTAGGGCACACAGTGCATCTCATAAAACAAACTTTTAGAGTAAAGAGTAGTTGAATTTATTATATCAAAATAAAAAGATGAGAATATTTGCAACATGTTGCATAGAGGAGTTTCTTAGCTCATGAAGAACCATAAAAGTCACTAAAGAAAAACAACAACAACCAGCAATGCGGAAAGCTGGTAAAATATAAAAGTCTTTAACAGAAAGGAAGAGAGAAGGGTAACATTGGTTATTATGCAAATTATAACCTAGTGTGGTAGGGGTTGTTCTCCACGGAAAGTGTAAAGGTACTAAATGCTAGGAACAAGTGGGAAAACCATATTCATAATTGCTAATTAGGGCATATATTGGTCTGTCTCTTCCAGAAAGCAATTTTGTGACACCCGTGAACACCAAATGCACACACATTCTTGATCCAGGAATCCACTAAGAATTTATCATAGGGAAGCGTCCACAGAATTTTGCAGAATGAGAAGATATTTGATTGTTTTAAAGGTGTATTAGGATGGATATATCTGTTAAGATTATAATACATATATATTTAATTTATAAAATCAAACGGAGTATGAATATGCTTTGAATATTTGTATAGTAGGAAAACACTGAACTGTGGAGAATATATCACATTGCCTGTGCTTTATGTGAGAAGCTGAGGAGAGCTGAGGAAACATGACTGAGGAAGGGCAAAGGGGAGCAATCATGTGTTCCGTGTTTTCTGGAGTGATTATGGGAAAGATGGACTGGAGAGGGTCATTCTCCTTAGCCATTTCGAGAGCAGTTTGAACGCTGCGTGTAAGTGTTCTTTTTGTGTATTTTTAATCATCGCTAGACTTATTTAAACGTTAGGCTCAGTGAACTTTTTTCATTTCCATTTAGAGATACATGTTTCTAAAACATCAGTATCTATCTCATTAAATTGTAATCCATTTCAGCTAATTAAATCTTCATAAAACATGAAGATCTCCATAATGATGAATCTCAAATTCCAGAAAGGAATGAGAGCTGCAGGAGGGAACGGAAGGGAGGGGAGGGAAGGGGAGGAAAAGGGAGTGGAAGGAAAGGGAAGGGAAGGACAGAGGCACGACAAAAAGTAACAAACTGGAAATGTCTTTGAAATTCAGGACAGTTAAAAGCCCTTGACTTATTCTTTTTTCTCTTTTTAACATTTATTTATTTTATGTATATGAGTACACTGTAGCTGTCATCAGATGTTCCAGGAGAGGGCATCGGATCCCATTACAGATGATTGTGAGCCACCATGTGGTTGCTGGGAATTAAACTCAGGACCTCTGGAAGAGCAGTCAGGGCTCTTAACCACTGAGCCAACTCTCCAGCTAAGAAATTTTAATTATTTATTTTCTGTATATGAGTACACTGTCACTGTCTTAAGACATATCAGAAGAGGGCATCAGATTCCAATACAGATGGTTGTGAGCCACCATGTGGTTGTTGGAAATTGAACTCAGGACCTCTGGAAGAGTAATCAGTGCTTTTTTTTTTTTTTTTAACTTGAGAACTGACATACATTCATTTTTCAATGTATGCTAGAAAGTATACATATATATATATATACTTTATTTAATATATACAATATTATATATATTTATATAAGTATATTATATTAACAAATAACATAGCACAATGTTCACTCATAACTGAATTTCTCTATAAAATTTGATTTGAAAATAGACACTGCAACACTTGAATGATTGGAAATCAATGAAATCCACTTAGATGTGAGCCCTTTGTCCTTGTGTATTCTATGGAGAATGCACAGAGAGGTCTCACATGCAGTACAATGTGAAGAGTGGCAGGTCTTTTGAATGGCAGCACTTCTTTTTTTTATTATTATTTTTTTGGGCGGTGGTCCAGTCTCTCTTTTTTAAATTGGTTATTTTATTTATTTACATTTCAAATGTATGTCCATTCCCAGTTTCCCCTCAACAAGTACCCTATCCCCCACCCCCTGACTCCTGCCTCAGCAGCCTAGTGTTCCCCTATCCTGGCTCATCAAGCCTCCACTGGACCAAGGGACTCCCCTCCCAGTGATTCCAGATAAGGCTATCCTCTGCTATATATTCAGCTGGAGCCATGGGTCCCTCCATGTGTACTCTTTGGTTGGTGGCTTAGTCCCTGAGAGCTTCGGGGGAGTCTGGTTGTTTTTCTTCCTATGAGGACGCAAACCCCTTCAGCTCCTACAGTCCTTGCCCTAACTTCCCCATTGGGGTCCCTGTGCTCAGTTCAATGTTTGGCTGTGTACATCTGCAACTATATTGGTTAGGAATTGGCAAAGCCTCTCAAGAGACAGCTGTATCAGGGTCTTGTTAGCAAGCACTTCTTGGCATCCACAATAGTGTCTGGGTTTGGTCTCTGCATTTGGGATGGGTCCCAGGTGGGGCAGTCTCTGGATGTCCTTCCTTTCAGTCTTTGCTCCACTCTTTGGCCCTGTATTTTCTTTAGACAGAAGCAATTCTGAGTTAAAATTTTTTGAGATGGGTAGGGAGCCCTATACCTCAACTGGGGGCCATGCCTAACCTCTGGATATCATCTTGACAGGTTCTCCCTCCACTTTGTTGGGTATTTCAGCTAATGACATCGCCAAGGGGTCCTGGATGGCTCATGCTTTCCTGGTATCTGGGACTTTCTTTTTACTACCCCCAGTTCCCCATCCCCCATTGCTACACACCTCTGCTCAATTTCCTGTATATCTCTTCCATTTCCTCCCATACCTGATTCTTCCCCTCCCCTTTTTCTCTTCCAAGTCCCTCCCACCCTCTACTTTTTTTGACTATTGTGTCAGTGTTTTCTATGGTATCTTCTGTATCTGATATTCTCTCTTCTATCTCTTGTATTGTTGGTGATGATCTGTCTCCTGATCTCTTTCCTAGGCTTTCCATCTCCTTGTCTACCTTAGTGATTACTTTATTGTTTCTATTTCCATTTTTAGATCCTGGATGGTTTTATTCAATTCCTTCCCCTGTTTGGTTGGGTTTTCCTGTAATTCTTTAAGGGATTTTTGTGTTTCCTCTTTAAGGGCTTCTAGCTGTTTACCTGTGTTCCCCTGTATTTCTTAAAGGGAATTGTTTATGACCTTCTTAAAGTCCTCTATCATCATCATGAGATGTGATTTTAAATCAGAGTCTTGCTTTTCTGGTGTGTTGGAGTATCCAGGGCTTGCTGTGGTAGGAGAACTAGATTCTGATGACACCAAGTAGTCTTGGTTTCTGTTGCTTATGTTCTTGCCCTTGCCTCTCACCATCTGGTTATCTCTGGTGTTAGCTGGACTTGCTCTCTCTGACTGTGGCTTGTCCCTCCTGCAAGCCTGTGTGTCAGTACTCCTGGGAGACCAGTTCTTTCTTGGAGTAATTTGGAGTTCTTTCTTGGAGAACTGTGGCACAGGGTCAGCTGTGGGGTGCGTACAGAAGCAGGAAGGATCCTGTCCCCAGCTGTTCCTTGGTTACTGTATTCTGATAGCTATGGGCAGGTCCCTCTTGGACCAGGAATTTGAGCAGAAGTGGTAGTCTTACCTGTGCTTACAGGTGTGTTGGCACTCGTGGGAGTCCACCTCTCTCCTGTCAGTATTTTGGTATGGAGCGCTGTGGAACAGGATCCACAATCGGTGCCCTTAATTATGACCAAGACCAAACATGGGCCCTGGGTGGCTATGGCCTGTCCTAAGGAAAAAATGCGAAAAACCCAAATCTCTTGAGTACCCTTTTTTGTCTCCTGTGCTCTTCTGTCTTCCATAGTATTTATTTTATTAGTATTTAATTTGCATTGTTTCATTGGTTTCTGATAAGTCTGTATCACTGTACTGATTTGAGAAAAACCTGTTATATTGAGCTACTTTCTTTACCTCCTTTCCCTTTTCTTTCTGCATAAGCTTTGGGGATGCTCACTACCTCTGAGAAAATTATTCCCAGGTTGTCTTTTCCATTTGGGGAGGTAACTGGGTGAGGAAGGATGGGGGGCATCAACATATGACTAAACAACTTGGCTGTTGCTGGCCCAGAGCTGGGGGTGGGGAGGGGCTGAGAGCAAATCCCTGGCCTTTGTTGCTCCCCTACCCCCTACCAGCTTTGCCCCAACCCTGCCCTTTGTGGCAGCTCTTCAACCTTGAGACCTGTTTACTAGACAACAGGGATCCTGAGTTACTCTAATAAAGGCAGGTTGAGATGGTCCTGAGGCAAGGGTGCTCCTCTCACACTGCTCTGCTCAGTGCACAGTATGAACTTGTTCCGGCATCTTTTGCCCTGCACCCCTTCCCTTCCTTGCCTCACCCTACCTACCCTGGGCTCCTCCCCATCTTGAGATACTGACCCTTTGCCTTGCCATCCCTCCCACAGACTTACAGCATCCTCTACCCCTCTCTCCTCCACCTGCCCCCTGATTGATTCTCCTTTGGGATCTGTAAAGGGCCCTGGGACTAACTAGGTGAGGACAAGGGACCTATCTCAGCCTGGCTCCATATCCACTTGGGGACAGTGTGAGTGGCTCCCAGAGGGAGAGAAGGAGCAAGGAGCTTAGGTTGTTTCCCCCGCCCCACCCCTCCATGGCATTGTCAGCCCCCACCCCTCTTCTTATTTTTCTACCGATTGCTATTCCCGCCCCCCCCCCCCCACAATCATTGTAGAGAGTGTGTACCATTCTAAGGCAGGAAGGCCTTGCTGAGGTTGGTTCTGGCTGGAGATGGTACAGTTTTATTGTACAGGTGCTAAACAACAACAAAAGAAGAAAATGGAAAAGAAGACAAAAAAATAAAAAAGCCCTTGACTTAATTTGAATGAATTTGAAGAATTTAAACATGAACCTTTGATAAGAAAACTGATACATACTAGGCACTTACAGCTTGTTTCCAAACAGAAACCTTGAAAGACTAAAAGAAAAAATAGATACTAGTTAAGAACGTTTATATCAGAGATTTGATGTTTTAGTGACAGACAAATTTACCTTCAGCAAACTGATCATTTTTCTTTCTAAAAGAAGAAAGAGATGTGTGACATTTTATTCTCCATACTTGAGTGCTATTCATCTAGAACTTAAAGAAGCTAATTATGGATAAGTAGCAATAAAAGAAGACTACAATACTGAAAGATAGCAGTGACTTTTTTTTTTTTTTCTGAGATGGAGTATAGCGTAAGGATGACTGGCAAGATAATTTCCAATAGTGTTGGTGACCCGAGAATAAAACTGAGTTTATGTCTGTAAGACTGTATTAGCATAGCCTGGGGAGTCACACTGTCTTTTAAACCTGTGTTTGCCCTGATGCTCTGTCCTTCCTTGTTACTTGGGTCTTTGTTCTCTTCTCACTTAGCTGGATGGGTATCTAGACCTAGAGAGTGAACATGGCAGTCTAGGGCACTAATTGAGCACATCACCCCTAACAAGCAGTAGCTTCAAAAAAACTAAAGTTCTAACTTAGTGTCTATGCATATAGAATAAACACCTTCTTCCATTTGACCTTGTGATAGATGCCTTAAACGCTAAGACCAGTGTTCTTCCATCTTAGAAGCATTCTAAAGTCAACAAAGTTTGGATTAGATTTCTCTGAATACTTTAATTCAGTATTTTCTACATATCTTCTTTTGTTTAGTAGATGCTAGAAATTAACCTATTTATTATCATATATTAACCAGTTAGGTACGAATCAAATTTCTGACCTCAGATATAATTTCTATGAGATGGAATTAAGAAACAATGTCCATTGACGTATATAAAGTGTGTGTGTGTGTGTGTGTGTGTGTGTGTGTGTGTGTCGCCCACATGTGCAATATGGCCATAATAATGCTGCATATTAAATCATATCTAGCCATAGCTTAGAATAAAATTCATCAATATCTTGATTGTAAATACCAGGACCAACTACAGTTTCTCTGATCTAGAAAGTATGCCAGGTTCTGAATTGAGTCTCATCTTTATTGAACCACATGATCCACAAAGCATGCTCATGTTAGGGTAGAAGACAAGAAAATCAGCAAAGATGGGCTGGAGAGATGGTTCAGTGGTTAAGAACTCTTCCAGAGGTCCTGAGTTCAATTCCCAACAACCATGCGGTGGTTCACAAAGATCTGATGAATCTGATGCCCTCTTCTGGTCAGTGTACTCATAAAATAAACCTTAAAAAAAAAAAGAAAAAAGAAAAAAAAAAGGAAAAACAAAAAGAAAAAAACAAAAAGAAAACTAAAAAAAAGAAAGAAAGAAAGAAAGAAAGAAAGAAAGAAAGAAAGAAAGAAAGAAAGAAAGAAAGAAAGAAAAAGAAAATCAGCAGAGACACAACTGTACAAATGCACTGCCAGTTTCTATGTGACTTGACTCAGAAGATGCTTTGTGCCCAGCCCCAAAGTTTTCATGACCAAACTTAGCATCAGGAGACAGTAAAAAAGACTCCCAAGAGGGAATCCAGTGGGAAATAAGCAATTTCAATAATCAATAGTAACATTGGAACACAGATGTTGGGACAGTGGTTCAAGAATATTTCATTTGGGTCAACAACACTTCAATTCAGTACAGTGGGATTCCAATAGGCCCTGTTCTCTGAGCTTAAGTGCAAGTGTGTATTCTGAGAGAAGATTATCATTCTTTGTTTGCATGACTTCATTAGTAGTAAATATCTCAAAGTATAATCTTAGATGATTCTCCAACATCTTTCTAAATTTATGTGTTTAAAAGGCCAGTTACCTAGCATTAAGTATGTACCATGGCATCTTTTTTTTCCCTGTGATGAGGCCTGCTCCATTTATCATTTTTTTATGTAATGCCACTGACCTACAAAAGATTGCTATAATCAAAGCTTCTAGGAGAACAGTGGCAGTGGGTAATTGAAAATGAAAATGGCACTGAATGTCCCACACTCTATTTCAGCATCTTTTATCTCCTGCTAGGAGCCCTGAAATATACCTCTTGTTTATGTTGCAAGCAGTACCAATCAAAATGGGGGAAGGTCAGGCAAACTGGAATAAATAGAGAATAGAGGTGTTTGGGTTTTATCAGATTCTATTGTCTATGTGGAATGCACTCATTTCTCTGGGACACTCAGTTGCATTGCTCAGCAGGATAGAAGTCTTTCAGATAACACCAGTGTCACACTCATGTCAGAATAACAAATGTCCGTTCTTCTCCCCCTTCCTAAATACGTACTTGCACACTTGAAAAGATACAAATATGCACATTAAAGGTCATCAAAGCAGGCCAGTGCACACACACAGATAGATTCAAGTCTCATTCAACACATGCAGGCACACATCACAACACTAATGTTAAGAAATGAGTTCATCCACCAAACACAGTTATTGCTGTGAGGGCAAATCAAATAAACAATGCCTCTCTGCGTTCCATAAATGTAGTAAGTAGAGGTAGAACTTTGACAGCTGTTGTGCTTTCTGTCTCCTTTGGATCTCAAACCACCTATTGTTTATAATACTAATGTGTGCTAGCATACTGTCATTGCTTGAGATGTCGCCCAAGTCATATTGGATAATGAGATTAAAAGCATAGGCATAGGGCAAGCAATTGAAAAGCTTACTGTTTTCTGGTTGGCTTTCTGAACTTTTCTTTGCTCAATTTGACCTTTTTTGGCCTCCCTAGCTCTTAACAGTGTTTTGTATCTGATTTCATGTTTGCTGAGCATTGCTTAATGGACTGGTATCTGACCTGTTCATTGTGAGTTTCTCTAAGGGTATTACCATTGGACAGCTTAGGAATTTGCTTACACCTTCCACCCTGCCACTAGATCTAGATCCCATCAAAATCAGGAACCTGAAGAAGAATGTCAAGGAAGTCATGTGTCAGCAGAATTAAGACACCTAATTTTCCTTCTGTAGTGATAATGTCTTATCAAATATAACATTAATGGTATACATTTGTCAACTCTGACTGAATTCCTGAGAGTGGGATAAGGGCCAGACACTTTATAGTGATTTTATTAGCAAAAAAAAAAAAAAAAAAAAACAACCAAAAAAAAAAAACAAAACCAAAAACAAACAAACAAACAAAAACAAACAAAAACAAAACCACAAAACAAACAAACACAAAAACCCCACCCATTTTATAAAAATATGAAATGTGGTAAGAAGTTATTCAAAAACTTCAGTGACTATCCAGCATTCCCATTTGTCACACAATTGCCTTGTTCACATACTTTTGTCTTTCTTGTCCCTCTAATGGCGGTTTGTGTATCTTTGGGCTGTTGAGTACAGAAATCCTGGGTACTCTCTTAATGACATGCTTTGATAAACTTGTGCTGCTAACTTAGCATTTCACAGATTGCCAGTCTCTTCCTTCCTGGTTAGTATAATATAGTTCTGTTCATATGTCATATAATATGTTTATGTCATAGTCAGGAGATCCCTCCATGTGCTCCCTTTTCTTACTGATTCTGCAACCTACCTGGGATTTTTTTTCAAGAATGTTAGAAACTATCCCTTCCATAAACATTGGCTATTACCTAATTCTGTTTTTTCTGAGACTACGTCTGATTTCAAATGCAAATTGGAAAGATTTTGTTGGGTATGGAAAATTAAGTTGGAGACATTTTTTCCCTTTATTCCCAAGAAGAAGTTACACTCTCTCTCCACTTCTCTGTGTTTGTTGCAAGCCCCCACACAAATCTTAACTATTGCTATTTTAATTTCAATAGGCCTTTTCTTTATCCTTGGTTTTCAGCAATTTCACAATGACTGATCTGTTTTATTTTGCATTTAGTTTGCTTATTGTTATCACACCCTTGATACAATATCAGAGCACTGTACCACCCACTAATTTCAACAAACTAGCATCTATTATTTCTTAAAATATTAATTTTGCCTGTTATAAGGAAGATTCCAAAAGTTCCAAGTTCTCTCTCCAAGACTGGGCTGGACTAGTTCTTACATACTCAGTGGGTGGGCCAGACTCTGTCTGACAGGCTCCTGCTCATTCTTTGGGTTTTCTCCTGATTCAGCTTTTAGCTTATTAACCATACTTCAGCTGAGTGGACCTGCCATCAAATTCATCTATTTAATTGTCATCTAGTTTTACAATGTCTACTTTTCTGAGGAACTTTTTGGCTATTACTCAACTCAGCACCTAAGGGGTTTTTGTTGTTGTTGTTGTTATTTTTTATTAGATAATTGGTTTATTTATATTTCAAATGCTATCTCATTTCCTCATTTTCCTCAGAAACCCCCTCCCTCTCCTCACCACTTAGCCTTCACAGAACCAATGGCCTCTCCTCTCATTGATGTCTGAAAAGGCCATCCTCTGCTACATATGTAGCTGGAGCCATGGGTCCCTCCATGTATACTCTTTGGTTGGTGGTTTAGTCCCTGGGAGCTCTGGCAGTACTGGTTGGTACATATTATTTTTCCACCTATGGGGTTACAAATCTCTTCAGCTCCTTGGGTCCTTTCTCTAGCTCCTCCATCCTGGACCCTATGCTCAATCCATTGGTTGATTGTGAGCCAGCCTTATAAGAAGTATCCACATTTTGGTCTTCCTTCATCTTGAGCTTCATATGATCTGTGAATTGTATCTTGGGTATTCCAAGCTTTTGGGCTAATATCCACTTATCAGCAAGTGAATACCATGTGTGTTCTTTTGTGATTGGGTTACCTCATTCAAAATGATATTTTCTAGCTCTATCCATTTGCCTAAGAATTTCATGAATTCATTGTTTTTGATAGCTGAGTAGTATTTCATTGTGTAAATGTAGCACATTTTCTGTATCCATTCTGCTGTTGAGGGATATCTGGATTCTTTCCAGGTTCTGGCTATTATAAATATGGCTGCTATAAACATAGTAGAGCATGTGTCTTTATTACATGTTGGAGCATCTTCTGGGTATATGCCCAGGAGTGGTATAGCTGGGTCCTCAGGTAGTACTATATCCAATTCTCTGAACTGACAAACTGATTTCCAGAGTAGTTTTACCAGGTTGCAATCCCACCAGCAATGGAGGAGTGTTCCTCTTTTTCCACATCCTCTCTAGCATCTGCTGTCCCCTTAATTTATAATCTTAGCCATTCTGACTGGTGTGAAGTAGAATCTCAGGATTGCTTGGATTTGCATTTCCCTGATAATTAAGAATGTTGAACATTTCTTTAGGTGTTTCTTAGCCATCTGGTATTCCCCAATTGAGAATTCATTGTTTAGCCCCGTGTTCCATTTTTAATAGGGTTATTTGTATCTCTGGAGTCTAACTTTTTGAGTTCTTTGAATATATTGGATATTAGCCCTCTATTAGTAAAGATGCTTTCCAAATCTGTTAGTTGCCCTTTTGTCCTATTGATAGTGTCTTTTCCTTACAGAAGCTTTACAATTTTATGAGGTCCCATTTGTCACTTCTTGATCTTAGAGCCTAAGCTATTGGTATTCTGTTGAGGAAATTTTCCTGTGCCCATGTGTTCCAGGATCTTCCCCACATTCTCTTCTTTTAGATTCAGTGTATCTGGTTTTATGTGGAGGTCCTTGATCCACTTGAGCTTTGTATAGGGAGATATGAATGTTTCAATTTGCATCCTTCTACATGTTAACTGCCAGTTGAGCCACCACCATTTGTTTAAAATGCTGTCTTTTTTCAACTGGATGGTTTTAGCTCCTTTGGCAAGATCAAATGACCATAGGTGTATTGGTTCATTTCTGGGTCTTCAATTCTATTCCATTGATCTACCTGCCTGTCACTGTACCAGTACCATGCAGTTTTTATCGCTATTGCTCTGTAGTACAGATTGAGGTCAGAGATGGTGATCCTCCCAAAAGTTCTTTTATTGTTGAGAATAGTTTTAGCTATCCTGGGCTTTTTGTTATTCCAGATGAATTTGAGAATTGCTCTTTCTAACGCTATGAAGAATTGAGTTGGAATTTTGATGGGGATTGCATTGAATCTGTAAATTGCTTTTGGAAAGATGGCCATTTTTACTATATTAACCCTGCCAATCCATGAGCATGGGAGATCTTTCCATTTTCTGAGATCTTCAATTTCTCTCTTCAGATACTTGAAGTTCTTGTTATATAGATCTTTCACTTGCTTGGTTAGAGTCACACCAGGACATTTTATATTATTTGCGACGATTGTAAGGATATTGTTTCTCTAATTTCTTTCTCAGCCTCTTTAGCCTTTGAGTATAAGAAGGCTATTGATGTGTTTGAGTTAAATTTATATCCAGCCACTTTGCTGAAGTTATTTATCAGGTTTAGAAGTTCTGTGGTGGAATTTTTGGGGTCACTTAAGTATACTATCATTTCACCTGCAAGCAGTGATACTTTGAACTCTTCCTTTCCAATTTGTATCCCTTTGACCACCTTTTGTTGTCTAATTGCTCTGGTTAGGACTTCAAGTACTATATTGAACAGATAGGGAGAGAGTAGACAACCTTGTCTAGTCCCTGATTTCAGTGGGATTTCTTCAAGTTTCTCTCCCTTTAGTTTGATGTTGGCTACTGGTTTGCTGTATATTGCTTTTACTATGTTTAGGTATGGGCCTTGAATTCCTGATCTTTCCAAGACTTTTATTATGAAGAAGTGTTGGATTTTGTCAAATGCTTTCTCAGCATCTAATGAAATAATCATTTTTTTCTTTGTTTGTATATATAGTGGATTACATTGATGGATTTCCATATATTGAACTATCCCTGTATCCCTGGGATGAAGCCTACTTGATTGTGGTGGATGATCCTTTTAATGTATCCTTGGATTCAGTTGGCAAGAATTTTATTGAGTATTTTTGCATCAATATTCATAATGGAAATTGGTCTAAAGTTCTCTTTTTGTTAGGTCTTTGTTTGGTTTAGGAATCAGAGTAATTGTGGCTTCATAGAATGAATTGGTTAGTGTTCCTTCTGTTTATATTTTGAGGAATAATTTGCAGAGTATTGATCTTATGTCATCTTTGTAGGTTTGATAGAACTATGCATTAAACCTATATGGTCCTGTTTTTGTTTTTGTTTTTGTTTTGGTTGATACTATTAATGGTTGTTTCTATTTCTTTAGTGGTTGTGGGATTGTTCATATTGTTTATCTGGTTGTGATTTAACTTTCGTACCTGGTATCTGTCTAGAAAATTGTTCATTTCATCTAGACTTTCCAGTTTTATTGAGTTTAGGCCTTTGTACTAGGATCTGATGTTTTTTTTTTTTTTGGATTTCCTCAGTATCTGTTTTTATGTCTTCCTTTTCATTTCTGATTTTGTTGATTTAGATACTGTCTTTGGGCCCTCTAGTTTGTTTGGCTAAGGGTTTATCTATCATATTGGTTTCGGCAAAGAACCAGCTCCTGGTTTAGTTGATTATTTAAAAATAAGATTGATTTATTTATTATATGTAAATCCTCAGACACTTCAGAAGAGAGCATCAGATCTTATCACAGATGGTTATGAACCACCATGTGGTTGGTGGGATTTGAACTCGGGACCTTTGGAAGAGCAATCAGTGCTTTTAATCACTGAGCCATCTCTCTAGCCCTGGTTGATTCTTTGTATAGTTCTTTTTGCTTTTACTTGGTTGCTTTCAGCCTTGAGTTTGATTATTTCCTGCAATCTACTCCTCTTGGGTGAATTTGCTTCCTTTTGTTCTAGAGCCTTCAGATGTACTGTTAATCTGCTAGTGTTTGCTCTTTCCAGATTCATTTTGGAGACCCTCAGAGCTACAAGTTTTCCTCTTAGCACTGCTTTCATTGTGTCTCATAAATTTGGGTATGTTATACCTTCATTTTCATTAAATTATAAAATGTCTTAAATTTCTTTTTTTATTTCTTCCTTAAACAAGTTATCATTGAATATAATGTTGTTCAGTTTCCATGTGTACATGGGCTTTTTGTTGTTTTTGTTGTTCTTGAAGACCAGCCTTAGTCTGTGGTGTTCTAATAGGATACATGGGATTATTTCAATCTTCTTGTATCTGTTGAGGTCTGTTTCATGACTGATTATATGGTCAGTTTTGGACAAGGTTCCATGAGGTGCAGAGAAGAAGGTATTTTTTTTCTTTTCTTCTTCTACTTTTTTTTTTTTTTAGTTTTGTTTCCTTTTAAAAAAATTTAGTAATGTTTTTATTTTTTTTATTCGATATTTTTTATTTACATTTCAAATGATTTCCCCTTTCATGTCTCTCCACTCCCTGAAAGTCCTATAAGCCCTCTTCCCTCCCCCTGTTCCCCCATCCACCCCTATCCACTTCCCTGTTCTGGTATTGCCCTATACTGCTGCACTGAGCCTTTCCAGAACCAGGGGCCACTCCTCCGTTCTTCTTGGACATCATTTGATATGTGGATTATATCTTGGGTATTCCAAGTTTCTAGGAAAATATCTGCTTATCAGTGAGTGCATACCATGCACTCTTTTGAGACTGGGTTACCTCACTTACTATGATGTTCTCCAGCGCCATCCATTTGTCTAAAAATTTCATGAATTCATTGTTTCTAATGGCCACATTTTTTGTATCCATTCCTCCGTTGAGGGACATCTGGGTTCTTTCCAGCTTCTGGCTATTATAAATAAGGCTGCTATGAGCATAGTGGAGCATGTATCCTTATTACATGCTGGGGAATCCTCTGGGAGTGGCATAGCAGGGTCCTCCGGAAGTGACGTGCCCAGTTTTCTGAGGAACTGCCAGATTGATTTCCAGAGTGGTTGTACCAATTTGCAACCCCACCAGCAGTGGAGGAGTGTTCCTCTTTCTCCACATCCTTGCCAACACCTGCTGTCTCCTGAGTTTTTAATCTTAGCCATTTTGACTGCTGTGAGGTGAAATCTCAGGGTTGTTTTGATTTGCATTTCCCTAATGACTAATGAAGTTGAGCATTTTAAGATGCTTCTGAGCCATCCAAAGTTCTTCAGGTGAAAATTCTTTGTTTAACTCTGTACCCCATTTTTAATAGGGTTATTTGGTTTTCTGGGGTCTAACTTCTTGAGTTCTTTATATATATTGGATATTAACCCTCTGTCAGAGAAAGGGTTGGTGAAGATCTTTTCCCAATTTGTTGGTTGCCAATTTGTCTTTTGATGGTGTCCTTTGTCTTACAGAAACTTCGTAATTTTATGAAGTCCCATTTGTCAATTCTTGATCTTACAGCATAAGCTATTGGTGTTCTGTTCAGGAACTTCCCCCCTGTACCGATGTCCTCAAGGGTCTTCCCCAGTTTCTTTTCTATTAGTTCCAGTGTGTCTGGCTTTATGTGGAGGTCCTTGATCCACTTGAAGTTGAGCTTAGTACAAGGAGATAAGGATGGATCAATTTTCATTCTTCTGCATGCTGACCTCCAGTTGAACCAGCACCATTTGTTGAAAAGGCTATCTTTTTTCCACTGGATGTTTTCAGCTCCTTTGTCAAAGATCAAGTGACCATAGGTGTGTGGGTTCATTTCTGGATCTTCAATCCTATTCCATTGGTCCACTTGCCTGTCACTGTACCAATACCATGCAGTTTTTAACACTATGGCTCTGTAGTATTGCTTGAGGTCTGGGATACTTATTCCCCTAGAATTTCTTTTGTTGTTGAGAATAGTTTTAGCTATCCTGGGTTTTTGTTATTCCAGATGAATTTGAGAATTGCTCTTTCTAACTCTATGAAAAACTGAGTTGGGATTTTGATGGGTATTGCGTTGAATCTTGTATATTGTATATTGTATGTTGTATATTGCTTTTGGCAAGATGGCCATTTTAATTATATTAATCCTGGCAATCTACGAGCATGGCAGATTTTTCCATTTTCTGAGGTCTTCTTCCATTTCCTTCTTCAGAGACTTGAAGTTCTTGTCATACAGATCTTTCACCTGTTTGGTCAGAGTCACACCAAGGTACTTTATGCTGTTTGTGGCTATTGTAAAGGGTGTCATTTCCCTAATTTTTTTCTCAGCCTTTATTGAAGATATTTGCTGGCCCTTTAAGTTGTAAATCTTCACTCTCATCTATACCTATAATCCTTAGGTTTGGTCTTCTCATTGTGTCCTGGATTTCCTGGATGTTTTGGGTTACAAGCTTTTTGCATTTTGCATTTTCTTTGGCTGTTGAGTCAATAGTTTCTATGGTATCTTCAGCATCTGAGATTCTTTCTTCCATCTCTTGTATTCTGTTGTTGATATTTGCATCTATGGCCCCTGATTTCTTCCTAAGGTTTTCTGTCTCCAAAGTTGTCTCCCTTTGTGATTTCTTAGTTGTTTCTACTTCTGTTTTTAGATCCAGGATGGTTTTGCTCAGTTCCTTCATTTGTTTGTTTGTGCTTTCCTTTAATTCTTTAAGAGATTTTTTTTTGTGTTTCCTCTTTCATGATTTAGCCTGTTGACTCAATTTCCCCTGCATTTCTTTAAGTAATTTTTGTGTTTCCTCTTTATTGGCTTCTATCTGTTGACCCATATTCTCCTGAATTTCTTTAAGTGATTTTTGTGTTTCCATTGTAAGGGCTTCTAACTTATTCATGTTCCCCTGTATTTCTTTAAGAGATTTATTTATGTCCTTTTTGTGTCCCTCTAGCAGCATCATGACCAGTGATTTTAAATCCAAATTTTGTTTTTCTGGTGTGTTGGGGTATCCAGGACTTGCTGTTGTTGGAGAATTGGGTTCAAACATTGCCATTTGCCTAGATTTCTGTTAGTAATGTTCCTATGTTTGCCTTTTGCCATCTTGTTATCTCTGGCATTAGTTGGCCTTGTTGTCACTGACTAGTGTTGGAACCTCCCGTGAGCCTGTAAGGCTATTTCAGCACCTCTGGATGGGTTTCCCCTTGCATAGATTGCTGATGTGCTGCCCTTCTCTTGGGTACTCTTGGAGCCCTAGTGTGACCTGCCCCAACTTATCTCTATGAACCTGGTGTTGCCTGTTTGCTCCTTTAGGGGGTGATGATGGCAGATGCTGCCGGGACATTTTCTGAGTGCTGATCCCCTGCAGGGCAGAAGATCCCCCATTTGGGTTGGTGCACAAGCCAAGCTGCCCAGGCCCTGAGTCCAGGTAAAAGCCTGACAGGCTTAGGCCCGAGTGATGTTCGCCTTGGGCTGGGACCATTTGCTTGGAAAATTGTTTTCCAGCCTTTTACTCTGAGGTAGTATCTGTTTTTTTGCCTGAGGTGGGTTTCTTGCATGCAGTAAAATGTTGAGTCCTGTTTCCATATCCAGTCTGTTAGTTTATGTCTTTTTGTTGAGGAATTGACTGCATTGATATTAAGAGATATTAATGAGAAGTGATTGTTGCTTCCTGTTATTTTTGTTATTAGATGTGAAGTTATGTTTATGTGGCTGTCTTCTTTTTAGTTTGTTAATCTTTGAAGAGCTGGATTTGTGGAAAAATATTGTGTAAATTTGTTTTTGTCATGGAATACCTTGGTTTCTCCACCTATGGTAATTGAGAGTTTTGCTGGGTATAGTAGCCTGGATTGGCATTTGTGTTCTCTTATGGCCTGTATGACATCTGCCCAGGATCTTCTGGCTTTCAGAGTCTCAGGTGAGAAGTCTGGTGTACTTCTGATACACCAGGTCTGCCTTTATATGTTACTTGACATTTTTCCTTTACTGCCTTTAATATTCTTTCTTCGTTTTGTGCATTTGTTGTTTTGACTATTATGTGATGGGAGAAATTTATTTTCTGGTCCAATCTATTTGGAGTTCTGTAGGCTTCTTGTATGCTCATATGCATCTCTTTCTTTGGGTTAATTAAGTTTTCTTCTACAATTTTGTTGAAGACATTTACTGCCCCTTTAAGCTGGACATCTTTGCTCTCTTTTATACCTATAATCCTTAAATTTGCTTTTCTCATTGTGTCCTGGATTTCCTGGATGTTTTGGGTTTAGAGGTTTTTGCATTTTGCATTTTCTTTGACTGTTTTCTATATTATCTTCTGTACCTGAGATTCTTCCTTCTATCTCTTGTATTCTGTTGGTGATGCTTGCATCTATGACTCCTGATTTCTTTCCTAGGTTTTCTAGGAGTTGTTGTTTCCCTTTGTGATTTCTTTATTGTTTCTACTTCCATTTTTAGATCCTGGATGGTTTTGTTCAATTCCTTCACCTGTTTGGTTGTGTTTTCCTGTAATTCTTTAAGGGACTTTTGTGTTTCCTCTTTAAGGGCTTCTGTTTGTTTACTTGTGTTCTCCTGTATTTCTTCAAGGGAGTTATTTATGTCCTTCTTGAATTCCTATATCAGCATCATGAGCTGTGATTTTAAATCCAAATCTTGCTTTTCTGGTGTATTAGGGTATCTAGGACTTGCTAATAACTGGATTCAGATGGTGCCCTGTTGCCTTGATTTCTGTTGGTAATGATCTTGCATTGCCTTTTGACATCTGGTTATCTCTGGTGTTAGCTGGTCTAGCTGTCTATGCCTGCAGCTTGTCCCTCCTATGGACCTGCAAACCTGTCTTAGGACCCCTAGCAGACCAGCTCTCCCCTGGTACAGAGGGCTGTGGAGCATCCCAGCTCCTGGGTACAGATGGAGCCCAGAAGGACACTGTACCAGCTGCTCTGCCACTCCTGTACTCCCGGGGCTTCTAGCCAGATCAGCATTGGACAGTCACTGTAGAGAAAATCAGCACCCAAGTTTGAAACATACATAGCTCATTCCCATTTTGCCTATGACCCCTTGTTTTAATTCTGGTTTTCAGTGACCTGCTATGCCAGTCTTGCACTGAAGGGTAATTTTTGGTTGTAGGGTGAATATTGTGCTTAAAAACTTTGTGGAGAATTTGAGATTCTGAGTGGTTTTATCTTCCTCCAGAGAAGATTTATTTTTGCTTCCAACAAGTAGAACATAATAGAAAAAATGTAACCCAAGGTAAACCAAGAAAGGAGGTGTTATTTATTAAAAGTGTGTGTGTGTGTGTTTGTCTGTATATGTCTGTGTATGTGTGTGTGTTTGTCTGTGTATGTCTGTGTGTGTGTATATGCTGAGAATTGAACCTATCCACTTACACATTTTAGGCAAGTGTTCCATTTAGCTATCCTCCCAGCCCTGGACTTTGTTTGTATTAAAAGTTGATCTGTCTTAGAACTACAGAAAACATGAGGCACTTAGCAGGATCTTTCTTCCTTGGTGAGCCCCAACCACTCACATTTTGCCTTTCATCAACCCTTAAGAACACTTGGAGTGCTCATTCAATCATTGGTGCTAGAATATCAGCCCTCTGCTCTGTTCCTCATAGAGTCTGTGCTGCATTCTTAGCTCACTGGTTCCTTAAAATAATTCCTGTCAGCAATCTGCCTGGTGCTTCTAGAGATTCTTGGTAGAGGGTTAGTCTGCATCTGCCAAGTCAGGCAGTAACCCTGTCTCATCATCATCTTCATTTGCATTTCTCTCATAATTATAAAATTGAATCATCTTTTCACTAGAATGTAGGACATTATTTCTTAATGAACTCTCACATCTCTTGCAATTTTTTCTATTGGATTAGTGGCCTATATTTCTATTTTTAGAAGTTGTTTACATCTTTTAATACTATTAACTGCCTATGATACAAAAATCCAAGTATTTTATCTCTTGCAAAATACTTGTAAGCTCCACCCCAAAGCTTTTTCTGTTTATCAAGTTAAATATTTCTATTTTTCATCACTTATGCTTTGCTTTCTGTCATACATGGAAAATCACTCATGCTTCCACCCTTGAGGGGTTCACCACTGGTTTCTTCTGCACTGAAGTGTAAGTAGATTGCTAATGAGCAAATTCCAAGTGCTAAACGTTCTGGAAATTTCAGAATTAAGAGTATGATATTATGCTGACAGGTCCAGCTGGCTGTTAAGGTCTATTTCCTGTGTTCCAATCTCATCCTCAGACATTACTAGGAGAACTCAAGCAGTACTATAGGACTGTTCTTGAAGAATTTTCTTCCTGTGTTATCCTTCTCCTTGTGCCGGCTCATCTAATCTTGAACTATCAGTTTTACCGAAGAATAATATCTCCCCAATTCCTCTGTCTACTTCACACTCCCTGTCTTAAACCACCAATATAAAAGTCTGTTCAGCATTTTTAGTTAAATGAGCCTTAACTCATACTGCAAATCTTAAGATGACTTTCTTCCTCTTCGCCCACTTCCACTTATGTTTGTATCTTCAAGTTCTGACCACCAAGGCTAAGTGCTCAGTCATGTCTAAGTCATATTTCTTTACTGTCAGCATCAGTAAATGTCTGCTGGGAGCACAGACAGTACCAGCAAAAAGTCTCCCTCAGAAAAGATTATGTACGGGAGCTCTTGCCTCATCCCCACTTGGCACAATGCATTTAACACATTCCCCCCCCCCCCCAGGATGTCTTCCTGTATAATTTCACCTTCTCTTTAAAATGTACAGAAATAAAAACTTCACATATTTGTATTTGTAGCATTTTTATCTTATTTATAAATGCCCTTGTTATTCATGTTGGAAAAACATACCAGGTATTTAAGCTTTGAGAGGTTGATTGTCCTTCTGAATATCTGGAAATGTGAACAACCCTCTCCCTGGGAGAGTTAAGGATGTTGTATGGTGGCTAGCACCTTTAATCTAAGTACTAGGCAGGGGACCACTGAGTTGGAAGCCAGCCTGCTCTACTGAGTGAGTTCTAGGACAGTCAGGCCTACACAGACCCACTTCCACTTATGTTTGTACCTTCAAGGTCAGGGTGGTGATTTTTTAGTTTTTGTTTTATTTGGGTTGGGGGAGGTTATAACTTGAACCACTGTGAATTGATGCTCTTCTTTCTGAGGGTCATATAGAAAACAGGTCACAACCCAAGCCAGCAGCAGGGTAGACACTCAGAATCCCACCATGGCAGTACCTTAGAAGGTCTAGAGAGCCAGCCTTGTTGCACATCCAGAGTTTAACAAGGAAAACTTGCCCTGTGAGGAAAAGGGAACTTTCATCTTAAGGCATGCCTAAGGCAGTTCAGGCTTTTTTCCTTCATGCTGTTTAAAGTCTTCTCCCTCTCCCTCTCCCTCTCCCTCTCCCTCTCCCTCTCCCTCTCCCTCTCCCTCTCCCTCTCCCTCTCCCTCTCCCTCTCCCTCTCCCTCTCCCTCTCCCTCTCCCTCTCCCTCTCCCTCTCCCTCTCCCTCTCCCTCTCCCTCTCCTTCTCTCTCTCTCCCTCCCCCTCCCTCCACCTTCCCTCCCTCCTTCCATCTCCTGTCTCTTCTCCTCCCCTTTCCCCACCTCTATTTTTCTCCTTTTCTCTCCCTTCCTTCCTCTTTGCTATGTCTCTCTCCCTCTGTCTTAGTCAGGGTTTCTATTCCTGCACAAACATGACCAAGAAGCAAGTTGGGGAGGAAAGGGTTTATTGAGCTTCCACTTCCACCTTTGCAGTTCATCACTAAAGGAAGTCAGGACTGGAACTCAAGCAGGTCAGGAAGCAGGAGCTGATGCAGAGGCCATGGAGGGATGTTTCTTACTGGCTTGCTTCCCCTGGCTTGCTCATCTTGCTCTCTTATAGAACCCAAGAGCACCAGCCCAAAGGTGGTACCACCCACAAGGGGCCCTCCCCACCTAATCACTAATTGAGAAAATGCCCCACAGCTGGATCTCATGGAGGCACTTCCCCAACTGAAACTCCTTTCTCTGTGATAACTCCAGCCTGTGCCAAGTTGACACACGAAACTAGCCAGTACACCCTCTCTCCCTCCCCTTCCCTCCTTCTCCTCCCTCTCCCTCCTGCTCCCTCACTCCATCCCTAATTTAAACAGTACTTTGTGTTGATTAGAGCACATTCTTTCTATTATCCTACTACACTTCTATTTTGAGAAACTGCACATGTGATTACCTCACAAATTAAAGAGAACTCGAAGACAGCTCTGGGATATTCAAGCACCTCAACCCATGACTTCCTCCTGTAATCCACTCTGCAAAAAGAAGTTAAATCCCTAGAGCATTTTGAACTTTGAGAGGGCAGTAGAGGGTGAGAGCAGATTGGCAGCAGGGCTGAGCTGATTCTCTCTAATCAGGCCTCTGCTTTCCTTCCTTCAGCTCAAGGCGAGGATGCACCTGCTGTGTTTGCAGAAAGTTCCAGTGAGGCAGAAAACACTTCAGGTCCTGATGGTGAGTCTGAGATGTCTGTGCTCAACTGTGATTCTGTGGTATTTTGTACATATGCAATTTAGGATGAAGGAGATGATTTGATCTTGGGATCAACGTATTTGGTTAGAATGAAGTAAATTTCAAATGCCAAATTCTACCTAGGAAATCATGACAATGGAAGCCTTTAAAACACACACACACACACACTCATATGTGTGTGCACACAAATTATGTTTTAAGATAGCACACATGGCTTAAACATTCCTTACCCTATAGAGGTCATGGTGAGTCATTCCAAGATCAGATTGCAGTCTACCTGGCCTGCCTTAACCCTGTTGCCCCAGCATTCCTGGAGCTCACCATTGAGCTTGGGTTAAGATTCTTTTCATATCCTCAACTGCTAGCTAGCCTCTGAGGCTTTCCCCAGAAACACAATGACTCTTTCAGAGCACTTCAAAAATAAACCTACTTAAGTAGACGCCCTC
The DNA here is from genome assembly GCF_947179515.1 of Apodemus sylvaticus. Taxonomy (NCBI): domain Eukaryota; kingdom Metazoa; phylum Chordata; class Mammalia; order Rodentia; family Muridae; genus Apodemus; species Apodemus sylvaticus. Next base: position 125,478,842 of record NC_067476.1, read on the forward strand.
CAAATCAGAATCTAATAAAGATCCCAGCACCATGAACTCATTAACATTCCCTCTCCTATAGCCTATGCTAAGAACATTCTCAGAAATGCCATTATTTACATCAGAATAATACCTGTTTCATCAGGCAGGATTCTACTGGGCCACTGAGGTCTGTGCTTTAAATATTAAAGGTTCTTTCCAGTTTGATTAGAGAGATATGCAGAGACAGATTTAGGTTAAAAACCCTCTAATAACACCCAGCACTCCATGCAAGAGAAGCTGGGGTAAGGAGGCAGCAGCTGCCCACAAAATAAGAGAAATGCTTTCTGTAGACTTTTGAAGGCAGGGGTCAGAGTTTGGCAGCTCAGTGAATGTATATTAGATAAGAGAAGAGACAGTAACTCTGGTTGCCTGGGGCCTGGGAATGGAAGAGAAATTCCAGAGGAAAATTGCTAGTCCACTCAGCAACAGTAGATCTCACAGCTAAGAAAACTAGAATCCATAGGCCATAAATTATATACATTGATATATGTCTATTTACATTGGGTGATACATTATTAAGTTACCCTTACATGTAGTTGACTAGGCTATGGTCCTATAGACAGACACATGTTATAATGTCTAAGTCAAGTTAAGAATATTTATCTTCAACATTATTCATTTCTTCAAGGCAAAACTCAAATTCCCTTTAGCTCTTTGAAATGCAAATCTACCCTTCTCATCTGCAGACACCCTCCTATGCAAGCCTACACAACTTCTCAATCTTACCTAACTGCAATGCAGAAGCCATCGCCAAGTCCCTCTCAGTGTGTCTGATTTCTGGTGCCTACTGCCTTCCACTCAATTTCTGCGAGATGATTAATCTCTTGCCTTTCTGTATCCAGTCTATTTCTTTTAATATAATCTCTAGTTCCACACATGTCACAATTGACAGGATTCATTCCTGTAATGGCAACTAGTATTCCAGTACATATATGTGCCACATTTCCTTTATTTACCTATAAATCCCTTAATATTTATTCTTATTTTGTGGATATTATATTGTAAAGAAGTCTTTCAACACACTGGTTTTGTTTCCTTCAGAAAGATGCTCAGTAATTGGGATATCAGACCATATGGTAGGCTTGTTTCCCATAAAACTTCCATGCTGTTTTCTGTAATGACTATACTATTTTCAATTCATAATGGGACCTAGTTATTAGAGGGTGGGGGGTTGGGAGGGGGCTCTGAGGAGTACCAAGCCTGAAAGAGAAACGGGCGAGAAAGGGAAGTGAGACCAAGCAAAGTGTTGTCTTGTCAAGGTCTGTTTAATGAGTGGCCGAAAGCCTGGTTATAAACACACAGTGAGAAGAAGTAGGGAGGGGCTGAGGGGGGATGCTAAAGGCACAGAAAGAGGGAAGGTCATCAGGGGCGGATGCTGACTGCAGGCTTGAAACATCTAGCAGTTTTTCTGGAATGCTGGTTCCGCCTAGATAACCCCAAGTGTTCAGCCAAGATAAGGGCCAGTTGATTCTCAAGATCAGCCTTGTGTGAAGGAGGGGTTGGTTCGGCTCCTGACAAAGGGTCAGTGGATTCTCAAGGTGGGATCTGTTGAAAGTCTGGTTTTCCACAGTTTGGTCTCCCACATGTACTAACAGTTTTCAGGGCTTCTCCAAACCTTTGCCAACCTTTATCATTTCCACTATTTTGATAATTACAATTTCTACTGCAAGGAAATGATATCCTTGTGCAATTTGTAATTTGTACTTCAATATTCCTGTCAGTCATTTTCGAGAAATGTTTGCTTAGATTTTTTACTCCTGTATGAAGTAGGTCACATGTTCCCTTGCTAATGTTTCTGTAGTTCCTTCCATTCTGGATATTAACCCTTTTTCAATGATATGACTTACTGAAATTGTTTCCCATTTGGTATGATGTCTGTCTTAGTTAGGATTTTATTGCTGGGAACAGATACCATGACCAAGGCAACTCTTGTAAGGACAACATTTTATTAGGACTGGCTTACAAGTTCAGCGGTCTATTATTAAGGTTGGAACATGGCATTATCCAGGCAGGTATGGTGTAGGAGAAGATGAGAGTTCTACATCTTGATCTGGAGGCCTGCCAGAAGACTGACTTATAGGCAGCTAGGAGGAGGGTCTCAAAGCCCATACCCACAGTGACATACTTCCTCCAACATGACCACACCCACTCCAACAAGGTCACACCTCCTAACAATTCCACTCCCTGGTCAAGCACTTTTAAACCACCAAAGTCTCTTTACCCATCAATTTTTTTTCTGCACAAGAGCCTTCCAATTTGATGAAATTCCATTGTTTACTTTTGTTTTTGTTTCTTGTGCTTTTTTGAAGTCTGTTCCAAAAATCCTTGCCCTTGCCAAAGTCCTGAGGTATTTCATCTGTTTTCTTCACATAGTTTCATGTCTTCTATGAGTTTTTAATCTTCCTGTAGTTGATTGGTATAGCTGCTAAGACAGAGTCTAGTTTTACTCTTCTGCCTGTAGCCATCCAATACTTCTGCAGCACCCCGTGAAAAGACTATCCTTTGTCTAGCACATGTTCGTAGTACCTTCAAGGCTCTCTAGTAACTCACATGTCTGGTTAAAAGTCCAAACCTGACAGTTTGATCATTTCAGTTTTGAAATATGTTTAAAATCTTTCTTGTTCTTTTGCTCAGGATCATTTTGGCTTTTGGAGATTTTTGTAGCTACACATAAAATTATTTTTTCCAACTGGGTGAACAGTATCATTATGCTTTTGCTATGGATTACGTGGGGTTAGAGCAAATCTTTTTTTAACTTTTTTTTTGTGTGTGTTCTCCTTAGTTTCTTTTGTCAGTGCTTTGTAGTTAAGTTTCCTCAGAGATGGGATTAATTTTTTTACTTCTAAAGGCAAGTCACTATGGGCTTATAGCAATATAAATAAAATTGAATCATGTATAAACATAGACAACATTTCACTTTCAGTGCCCTTTATTCTACTTTTTGCCTGAGGACCCTAGACAATTTGCAGAGCTCTGTCAAATGAAAGTGGAGAGACTGTTATTTCACATATCAGGCAGAAAGCTTGTCAGTTGAACTATTGTCATTGATGTTTATATGTTGTGTTTATACAGTTTGTCCAGCATTTTAATCATGAAACAGCTTTTTTATCAGATGCCTTATTGGCATTGATTGACAGAATTAATGGGTCTCATTTGCATACATTGAACCATCATTTCCTCCCTGGGATGAATCACACTTATCTGAGTATAGAATGGTTTTACTGTGTACTTGGATTTGGTTTCCAGGTTTTGTTTATAATTTTATATTTGTGTTTATTGAGGCAATTGATCTGTAGTGTTTCTCTCTCTCTCTCTCTCTCTCTCTCTCTCTCTCTCTCTCTCTCTCTCTCTCTCCCCTGTCCTTCCCTTTCACTCTATATATAGTAAGGAGGAAGAAGAGGAAGAAAAAGAGGATCACAAGGCTGTTTAATGAAAGTAATGTCAGCTTCATGAATTGAGTTTGGAAGAATTTTCTCTTATTTTTTGGAATAACTTCTATGCAGTGATAGGAGTCCTTTAAATGTTGCTTTCACTGAACAGAACTCAGAACTATTGACATCAGTAACACTAAGTGGGTAGTACAGAAATTTTTTTATTGATCCAATCTCTCTTCTTGTTATTGATCTTTTCTATTTCTTTATGACTCAGTCTTGAGAATGTGTAGGTGTTTGACATACAGTTGTTATATAACCGGTCATGATCTTTTGTGTTTATCAGTTATATTGTCTCCCTTTAAATCTGATTTTATTATTATCTTTCCTTAAGTTAGCTGAAGGTTCATTATTTTATCCTTCTAAGAAGTTTTTAATGTTTGCATTGTTTGATTATCTTTTAATTAGTGTTGGTTTGGTTTGATGTTTTCTAGATCCTTGATATTCATGGATAGGTTTTTTGCAATATTTCCAATTTCCTCTTATAATTGAATCAATTCCTACAAACTTCCCTTTTAATGGTATGGCCATTGCATCTGTTAGGTTTTAATATGTCATCTGTATTTTTATTTGTTTTAGTGTATTTCAGTGACCAATTTTATTCCTACATCCACAGATTGATAACAATATAATTTACATCCCAAAAAATATGTTGGGCTTTTCTGTATGACTTATGTCCTGAAGAATGTTCTGTGTGCCTTTAGCAAATGGAGCATTTTGTGAATGACTGCTGGATTTCCAGGTCTAGGATGCAATTTAACCGTCTTGTTTGGTTGGGATATTTGATTTAGATGAATGTACGGTTATTCCTGATTCCTTTTGGATTTCCTTAGTATGGAATAGTTCACTCCATCTCTTTGTCCTCAGTCTACACATGCCTTGAATTGTAAAGTGAGCTTTGTCAAGCCATTATGTGGTTTAGCTATAGGTTTTATCCCAATCAATAACTATGATGCTTAGTTGAAAAATTAATTCATTTATATCCAAAATAATTATTGATGGGTAAACTCTTAATTCAGCCCTTATGTAAACCATTCCTAGTCTTCTTCTACTTCCATTCTTCATCTTATGTTTTATTTGCTTTGCAATTATTTTCATCACACTTGGTACAACACATAAAGACCATTTGAAATAATACCATGGAGAACAGAAACAAAAGAGTGAAAATATACTCCTAAGAGAATTGGATAAGTATGGTGACAAACACTTATAATCTCAACTCTTTAGAAGCAGAGGCAAAGATGATGAAGAATTCAAAGTCACCCTCAGTGACATAATAAGTTCAGTCCACTCTGAGCTACATAAGACACTGTTTTGAAAAATAGGAGAAGTGGGATAAGCAAGAGTAGTTTTGAGCTTTTAAAAATCTAATTCTCTGTCTTGGTTATTGGTTATTTCTCAGTCTATTGGTCTGGTGATCATTATTAGCTTTTTGAGTCTTCTTTGTAAAAGTACTCTTATCTGCCATGTTTCCATAGCTAGCCAGTTTGATTTACTTGTAAATTAGTGCATATAGTTTACAGATACCTATCCTTCTTACTTGATAACTCTTTCAGTCTGAAAGGTCCCTTTGCATTTTTGTAGAGCTGTCTCACATACTTTCTTGGCTTTTGTGACACTTCTGTCAATCTTTGATTACTAATGTGGACCTTTGCTAGATGTAGTATCTCTTCCCATCAGTTCTATAGAGATCATATGCCACTTCCGCCTGGCCTGTATGATATGCTGAGCAACCTGCTTCTAGATGACTTGGGGCATCTGTAAGCTTTATTTACTTCTTTTCTCTTATAGCTTTGAGAATCTCTTTATCAGTTACCTTAAATCATAACACACATTGGGAAGGTAAACTGTATTAAATTTGATTGTTGAGTCTGGGCCTTGCTATATCTGGATGTTTGTATTGTTCATGAGGAAAGAATCCTATGGTTGAATAATTTCTACTCTTTTGGTTTTGCTAAGCCATTCTTGGACTCCAATTACCAAATATTTGTTCTTTTCCTAATAGTATTCCAAAGATAGTATTTGCCTCCTCATTTTCTGTTCTGCATCTCATGGAAACAGGAGTTCTAGCTCACTAATGGTTCTCCTTGACTAATCTCCTGGTGCCTTCTATTGTGATTTACTAAACATATTTTTTTCTAAAGATTTTATATATGAGTACACTATAGCTGTCTTTAGACATTCCAAAAAAGGGCAACGGATCCCATTACAGATTGTTGTGAGTCACCAAGTGGTTGTTTGGAATTGAACTCAGGACTTCTAGAAGAACAGTCAATGATCTTAACTGCTGAACTATCTCTCCAGCCCCAACTAAGCATATTTTTTAGCTCAGATTTGGGGGGTGATTTTTTTTTTAAATTTCTTTTGTCTTTGTAGCATTTCTGTTTTCTTCTGTCTCATTAAAGGTCTTTTCTTAAAACAAGTGTTTACATTTCCAGAGAGTTCTCCTGCACTGGTACCTACTTAGTCAGTTTTAGACATCTATTTTGGGCAGGACTCAAAATACTTGATATTGTTAGTGTGTCAGTCCATTTCAGTATCAACCAGTAAGCTCCTGCCCAGCTTTGTCAGTGCCCATCTTCCCAAAAATGTGAAGCAGGCTGCATATGTTCTGATATTTCCTCCATCCTGTATTTCAGTACTGGGTAGCTCCCAGGTCAAGGTCTATGGGGAGAATGTATTGTTTCAGCCAAAATCTGTCTAAATACACTCTCAATTTTATTGCTCATAATAAAACCGTGTCTGTCCCCATAAGCCTGTCTCTGTTATCCACAGTTACAGCTTGTTGTGAGGTTCCAGGGCAGTGCTCAGACTGACTTCAGAAGAAATTCACTGTTGATAGTCTAGCCTTTAGCTCCAATGTCACATTTGTGGCCAGTAATGCTGCCAATAGTAGCACAATATTGGGGTAGGTCCAAGGCACACACTAATATGATTGCTTATTGGTGAAGTGGTATTGTGGCAATAGATTGCTGTGACCAGGCTGAGCTGTATTTTAGAAGTCTAGCACCCCATGTCTTTACCTTATCCTGAATATCTTCCAGAAGTTGTTGGTAGCCAAGCCCGGGAGTGGAAACCATTAACATTTCCTCAGTGTTAGGTTTCATCCAGGAATTTGGCCCTGGGCTGCTAAAAACCTATCAGTTAGTACCCTCAGCAATTTGGTCTTATAGCAAACAAAATTGAGATGATGTTGATCACAGTAGTCCTTACTGATGCTAAGCTGTGATGTGCCTTTATCTCATGGTAACAAGGATCTGCACAGTCAGGTACCTCAAGGAACAACATTTCAGTTGGTATTGGCCAAAGCACAGGCTGCAGTCTATTCCTGGTGCCAGGACAATGCTGGAGCTCTGTTAACTGGCTTGTTAAAGCTGCATTACTTGAGATTTGAGATAAATAGTAGAGACAGTCCCTTGGCTATCAAGGCTGGCACTAGGCTGGGTCACATACAAGGCTTGTAGCTACTGAGATTTTCATAGCCACAGAAAGAAAGCATTTGTGCTATAGACTGCCAAAGCTGTATCCAAAGTGGAATCTTTTCCTGAAGCATATATGTCTCTGCCTAATGGGCTATCAGGCTTTGAGCTATGGCAGACACTTTCTACCAGGTCCTGTATCAAAGTGCTCTTGTGGGAAGTAATAATAAAAAATCAACCTGCACATTCCCACCCTAGTGCCAGCAACCAGTGAGCCACAGGACTCCTGCTGGGTATTCTCACTCTCTCAGTCTCTCCACCTGCCAATTCTCTGGCCCCACGAGGCCACAGGGCTCATGATGGGTCATCTCTCCAATGGGGTGGGAGGGGGGATGAATTCCTCTTGCTACCACACAATGCCCCATGCACCCCCAAGATCAGCCATCTCAACACCTAATTACCCAGTAGAATTATGACTCTTAAAGTTTAATTAGCCAATCAGATTTTTACATCAATAATATCACAATTTACAAGATGCCAATACAACAATATCAGAACCAATTGATAATGATAAAAGCTTTATCCCAATATTTCTGACTTTGTGAAAACATAGCTACTTGTGGCTGTTAAAACCACACAGGATCAGGATCTTCTTCCTGTCCATCTGTCTCCATCTTGACGTCCCCCCCCCTCTCTCCCTCTCCATCTCTCTATCTCTCTCTCTCTCTCTCTATCTATCTATCTATCTATCTATCTATCTATCTATCTGCACCTCTCTGCAACTCTTAGCTCCATCTCCATTTTCCTTGTCCAATCGCAGGCCTTCTCTGTACTAATATAAGTAGACAGGGAAAATCCTGTGACAAAGTGCCATGGGAGTGTTAATGATACATGCTAGCTTGCTTTAAAACCTTTCTTCCCAGGAGGCAGAGCCTTGTTCTCCACTCAGTCACCCAAAGACTAAGGAGGCATTGTGGAGGCAGTTAACTACCAAGCCTAATGGAGTTTCAGTGGTTCAGGTCTGGGTCTCCACCTGATGCCTAGGGGTCACAGGCCTTTCTTCAGCATCAGATTCACTGTGGCTAGCTTTGTTCTACAGTTCAGGTTTAAGACTGGGACTCAATTATGTATGCCTCTTTTAAGCTAGCTACACCTTTCCATGCAGGCCTAAATGTTTAGAGTAAGGGGAAGGATGCCACAGGCACATCTTTACCTGCTGCTTACTTCAATGTGCCTTCCCATTTTGTTACACTAGAATATGTGACATCTGTTACCCCATTTATTGCCAGCATTAATTCTGCTGATCTGCATAGCTAGGCAGTTGTCCCCTTCTTCCTTCATGGCTACCTAAGCAAGTGTCCTTCCTGAAGTTGCTTGCTGAGTCAAAGAAGATGACTTTTCCCAATGGAGAAGGAACAGTTTTCCATCAAGGGTAGATGACACTGCCCTGCTAGAGCCTCCAAACAAATTCTCATATTGTTATGAGAAAGGCAGGCATCATAGTCTCCCGCTGATCTACTCGGTTCCCATAAAGTTAGTTTATTAGCTGTTGAACTCCAACTGTCTCTGAAAAGACAAACACCAAAACATGTCAGTCAGCCACCACCTTTCTCCACCTTTTAGGGGTTTCTTTGAGTTGGTAAGTAAGAAATAATTCAGCCATAAGGGCAAGTAACATAGTAGTTTTAAATAAAGCTTCTAATACCAGCCATTTCTCTACCACATAGGCTTGCCCCATAGGTTTACCATCACCTGAACTGCCTCCCTTAATTTTTAGCTCTCTACCCATGACCATTTATTATCCAGAAGAAGCCCCATTCTTACAATAGTGTTCAGTTAAAGGGAACCAGCTTCTGCATGCCCCTAAAATGATGGACATGGATTCTTATCATTTCTTCACAAGGCAGGCTCTGTGGGTGTTCAGCTGGCATATACCAGTCCTTGACGAACAAGAAAATGATATGTAAAATCTCGAGTCTATGTCTTAGATGCAGTAGAGCCCTATAGACTCTGAAGCCTTAGCAAGAACTTCTTTAATATGATTAAACTTTTTTTCACAGAGATATTTTATTATGGGATGCTTTTTATAGAACATATATTATAGGTTGTAGACTGGGTGTCTTTTGACTAGGAGGAACAGAAAATGAGCATTTTACTGTGCTTACCTACAGAACTATTGCATTTGGCCAGTTTACAGATGAAGTTTGAAATGAATCGACAAACACTTAGTAAATCACTGCAGTTTTCAGATAAGAAAAGAAAGACCACCATTTTAAGCCTGAAATCCTGAGAGGAATCGTGGGATACTATCCAAGGACTTCATTCTTTGAAGCATCTGTGTTGTGTGAGACCAGCACCTGCCATTATTCCATTATTTTAATCTTTCATGTTCTGGAAAAAGAAAAGAACGTTAGTCATTGGTTTTATGCAAGGAACTGAACACCTCCTAAATAAATAAAGGTTATTATAGTAATGGTATTAGTCAGTTTTGCCAGTGCATGCAAGGCAATTTCACAGGTGAGGGGCATATGTACAGTTCACAAAGTAGAAGGTACCAGTCTTATATTTGGAGGTGGGTAGTAGAATAAAGCTAACTAAAAGTGGTAAGTGTCTTTCATGGTTTCTTGAAAGTTGGAAAGGGGGGGAGCTGATGACCACTAACACTGGTCCTGGGCATTTGTAGTAAAAGGTATATTTGTTTGCCAGGGATTTGAAGTCAGAATTTCACAGTTAATTATCTTCCATGTCTGTTTCGACTATGTGTTGCTAGGAACTCAACCCTTGTCTCAGTCTTCGAGGCAAGCACTTTACCATCTGAGCTTTATTCCCAGTCCCCCACGGTCTATTTCTTTATTTATTTTCTTAGCTTACAGTATGTGCTTGGATACTAAAAATCTCATTAAACTTGCTGACCATTGGAAATTTCCAGAGTGACTGCTTTGGGCCACTTTTGGAGAAAGGCAATAATTATACATTCTATGTTTATGTAAAGGCTTACATAGAAGGAACACAATCAAGTAAAAGGCACACATGTTGTTTGCTTTTCTATCTCACGTTGGCTACTGGCTGCCATACCCAGTGGAAAATTTGCAGGAAGTGTTTTGAATTCTGAATTTGAAAACACAGCAAACCGAATGGGTCTATTGACCTTGTCACTATGGAGGGAGGAGTGCACCTCTCTGCATGTCAATGATCTGCTTCTCTTTGTTTTCTCTCTTGGTTTTTCTAGATATCTATTAAGGCCTTTGCATTTATCTGTTTAAAGATGGTAAAAAAAAAAAATACACTCAAATTGCCAAACCACGAATCTTGCATGAAATGACAGCTCAGCCGAGAGGAGAGTAAATCCTAACCTCCTGGTCCCCGTGTCACGAATAAATGAAAACAGAAAAGGAGTAAGGCAGGAAATTGGAACATTTTCAAACAATAGTGGCCATTTTCATGTGTTTAACAGTTTAGGCTTGATGATGATTTAACCCTTTCTGTTTACAGTTGACATGAACAGTCAGGTGGATGGTGTAAATGAGCCAACAGAGAGTCTGCAAGAAGATCTCCAATAGGTAAGTTGCCCCGATGGACTGATTTATCAATTCATGAGCTAACCATAAGGATTAATTTGCAAACAAGATGTACTTCTCTTGGCTTTGTCAGGTCCCAGCTTATAGCTTGGGCTCACATTTAAAGAGCTTTAAACCAAATAACAGTGTTAAGAAGAAAGATTACCCCATAGAAGCTTGTCACCTTAAGTAGAAAGAACAAGCTGTAACAAGCATATTTAAATCATGGAACCCCTTAGATTTCCTCACCTTGACAATAAGAATAGTGTTTTCCCACCAGTCTCCCCTTCTCTCCTAGAGTGAAAGAATGTATAAAGACATATGAATATATGTTGGCAGAAAAATAGGTGCCTGAGATAGTATGCCACTTCCTGAGGACACATGCATCTTTACAGACATACCTTGAGTTCAATGAGCCTGAGGCAACAACTCACAAGAAAAAATAAAGTGGTAGACAGACCACACAATCTAAATCATATCTAGAGTAATTGATGTAGTAGGCTTTCCATGACTTTCCCAAGCCTAGAAAGGGCTATAGAAAAGATGGGAACAATCTGAAAATAAAGGAATTAGTGTTAAAACATTAAAAGTACCATAGAACAATGAACTCTGATGCAGTGAGAGAACACAGATAAGCCATGGTTGCTCCTTCTACTCCCTGGTTTGTCTTGGTCTCTGCTTCCCGCTGGAAGACCATCATGCATCATACTTGATCTCTAACGAGATAATGGAATGAAAGTTCTAATGACCATAGGTGAGAACATATCTATCATTGTCATGATAATCATGAGCTTTATACAGCTACAAATTTTTATATCACAAAATTGTTTTAAAGAATACATATTTATATAAACATGAACTCATAACATTTTTACCTTAACCATGTGCTTCAAATACTCTGGGAAGTTTCCACTGAAAATTAATAAACTGAGACAAACTTAAACAGTTCCTACCATTCCTCGGTACTTCCTGTCCCTTTTATTCTTTAGCTGCCTACAAACTAGGATTTTTGGATTTTTTTTCCTATTAATATCCAAGTAAACCAGTACAGATCTATTTTCCTTGACCTCAGATACACATGGAGGTTCAAGAGCTTCCAATTCAAAATTACTTAAATTTGTGAACATAGTCACTCACCATCACTTCTTTTCTCACCTGCTTTTGAATAGCTCAGACATTGCTTGCAGCAAGCACGATGGTGCCTTTCCTTATCACACAGATCCTACTTATCAACTTTTACAAAGACTTATAGGCTACCAGAGCTATCGATCTAAATTAATTAACAAGCCCAGGCATCATCTATGGCAACTTTTCTTTAAGGTGACAAGGCAACTGAAACCTGGACAATCCTGCTGGTTTACCTGATTTTACCATGCCCCATTTTCTGGGCTTTATCCCACATATATCTTGATGCATACTTGATAATACCTCTGGCTATTCAGGTATGTTGTTCCTATATCCACTGATTCAAGAAAACCATAAATTTAAAATACTTAAAAAACAAAACCAAAGAATTGCATATGTAGTGACAATGTAGACACTTTCCTTGTTAACCCTAACTAATGCAGGATGACAACTACAAAACCTAACGTTGCATTACATAATGTATTTTGGTAATCTCAAGGTAATTTGAATTACACAGAAAGATGTGCATATGTAAATATCATACTGTTTCATATGTGAAACTAGAGCATTCATAACCTTAAATATCCTTCAGGATAACTAGAGACACTGAATTCTTACATCTGTTTCATCTTCATGGCCTTCTGTGGGCTATGATGCCATAGTTTTATTATTTTAGCAGTCACAGGTTAGACTGTTTTTTCACATTAATTACATTAAACATATATTAATGTGTTTGGAGCATTTAGTTTTATACTACTATTGTGGTTAGGGTTTGTATGTAGTTCTTACTCTCTGAGACTCAGTCAGATTTAGTTTGATATGGATTGAAACTGAGACACTTCCTTTAGAAAGTTAACATCATCATCTGGTACAAAAAATATAGAGTAACTGGGCCCCCTACATTGACATTGATAGTAGTTAAAAAATGTTATACCCTGTGTTTTCAATTACTCTAACAAAAATCAGTGAATAAGGAGGAAAGATTTATTTGAACCCTTAGACTTGAAGATCAGCAGGAGCATCAAGACAGGGAAAGGCCACTTGAGTTCCAATAAAACCTTCAACGTCATGCCCACACTAACTACAGGAAATTCTTTCAAAATTATTATACTTAAATGAAAGAGGTGAAGAAGAACAAAGAGTTTAGCATTTAAAAAAAATGACCATTCAGCATTATCAAGCTGATTTTGTCCCAGGATAGTTTCATAGATACAAATTAATAAGTGAAATGGCATTAAATATTCTGGAAGGTAGAAATTATATGATCATTTGAAAATTTTTCAATCTATCGGATGTTTTAGCAACATTTCACTATAAACACTCCCCCCTCCCCGAATATTAGACCTTAATGGCCAGTATTATACCAAATGGTGAAAAATGAAAGCATGTCCTATAAGCTCAGGATACCACTGCTTATTAACTGCTGTGACAAAATACCATATAGAAAACACTATAAAAGGAAAGAATATGGCTTTAGAGAGGATGGTCGCTTACACTGGGTCAGCCTGTTTTGCTGTTGATGAGAGCTTATAAAATGACCTTTTTATTGCCTGGGCCATTAGAAAACAGATTACTAGACCAGAATTAGAAAAGACTGTGGGCTTCAATGGCCTGCTTCTAAATACCCTATGTCTTCCAGATGGGCTTGACTTGCAATGGTTTCTACCATGTCCTAGAATAGTGCAACCATTTAGAATCCAAGTATTCAGGGGTCTGAGCCCATGGCAGATCTTTCATATTGGAAACATAACAAACCCATAGGAAAATAAAGAGTCGTCACTCTTTACTAGCTATGGATACTAGAAGTTTTAGAAAGAGTAATAAACACATAAAAATGGAAGGGGAAGAATAATATTCTTTTTGCAGATGATATGGTTCTCTATAAAAAGACAGATAAAATCAGGAAAGTAGCAGTACACATATCATCTGTTGTTCTGAGAGGGGGAAAAGAAGAAAGTCAGGAAAGCAATCTTTCAAAATAACTGCAAAAATAAGCTATCAGAAATAAATTTAACCAAGGGAGTGAAAGATGTTGCTAGTGAAAATCATAAGACACTGAGGCATGAAATCACACACACACACACACACACACACACACACACACACACACACACACACACTGTGGAACAAGAAGTTCCATTTCATGGATTTAGGAGAATTGGCACAGTTAAACTGCTCATATTACAAAGAAATGGCCTATTAGCTCAATTGCAATCTCTGCTGTAACACTCCCTATGGTCTGAATGAGAAATAGCCCTTACAGGTTTAATGTTTATAAACTTGGTCCCTTGCCAGAGCACTATTTTTGAAGGTTGTGAAACCTTTAGGTAGTGGAACCTAACTGGAAATGTGATACTTCTAGTCTTCCCTCTGTGGACTCAAGGTCACATTCCACCATCTTACCTTCCCTCCCCAACTACCATAATGGACTGTATCCTTTATTAAACTGCAGCACAGAAAATTCCTTTCTCCCTTATTTTGCTTCTTGTCAGGCATTAAGTCACATCAATTAAAAAAGCAACTAAAACCAGAGTTTCTTCACAAAAATGGAACACAGCAGCAAAATTCTTTTTTTTTAATTTATTGATATATTTATTTACATTTCAAATGATTTCCCCTTTTCTGGACCCCCACTCCCCGAAAGTCCAGAAAAGTATAATCCTGAGTAAAAAGAGCCAACTTGAAGGCACAGCCTTGGAAAGCCAGAACCAGCATGCAAAGGATTGAAATGTGCCCACCACTTTTCACTCTGCATAAAAACTAAAAAACCAGGGGAGGGGTGTATCAAACACCTAAATGTAAACCCAAAACACTTTATGTTGGTGGTCTGGGCAATGAGACCAGGTCTGGGTTTGGTCCAGAGAGGACCCAAATAGTACAAGAGCAAAAGGAAAACTTCAAAAGCAGGATTACATTCAATGGCAATGCTTCTATGCAGCAAATGAAGATGAGCAGCACCATGGAAAGACATCTATAGAGTGGGGGGAAAGGGGAATTGTTTGCCAGCTACTTATCCCCAAGGAAGACTATCCAGAAGAGAGCCCAAAAAACTTACAAGCAAATTTTCTACTTATTAAGAAAATGACCCAAATAGATACCTCTCAAAATACCAATGCCCAACTAATATATGAAGAACAAAAGAAAACAAAACAAAAAATGAGTACCATTAGCCATCAGGAAAATGCCAATCCAAACTACAGTAATCTTCCATCTCACTCATTTCAGCAGCACTATTAATTGGTGAAAATGTGGCAAAAAATGAACTTAACCCAGTGTTGGTGGTAATATAAATCCACTGTGGAAAACAAGATGAAGTTTTCTCAAAAGGGAAAAATAGAATTTCTATAAGATATAGCTCATAGGAATTGTGGAAGGAGAAACTATATCAGAGTAGACTGTATGAAAAAAAAGCTATATTCAATAAAAGAAAAAAAGAGAAAATATATACATCCTAGTCCTTAGCATAGATCAACATGGCATATTCACATACAGGTGTTTATTGCTACATTATTCATAGTAGTTAAGATAGAGAGTTATGCTGTATGTCCACAAAGAAAATGTCATAGCGGAAAAATGCAGCAAAGGAATAGAATATTGTATATTGTGTTAAATGAAATAAGCCACTAAACAAAAATGTCAACATGAAGTGAGCATAGTGGTAGCTAAGGATTGAGAGAGGTCTAGCTTGGGCATGGGGTAGAGGTGGGGATGTTTGCTAGGAACATGCACACTGTAGGTATGAATATAAATATCACACTGAATCCCACTTATATGATGCTAGTTTTTTTTTTTTTGACACAGTCTAAATATCTCACAGTAAAATGGATGAAAAATGTGATCTCTCCAGACAGAATAATGGCAGTTATTACTGGAAAAATAAAAGAGAATAGAATTAAGAAGCCATAGTATAACTCTCAAACATTATGCTGAATGAGAGGAACCAAGCACAGAGATGCTTGTATGATCCTGTTTGTAGAGAACTCATTTGTAAAAAGTTCTAGATCAGGTAATACAACCTCACAATTATTGGTTCCATCAGGAATAGACCTAGAAAAGGGAAATTTCTTTAGTCATGAGAATTTTTTTGATTATGATAGTGTCATGAACTAAATGTGACTCTCAAGACTAGAAGAAACTGAATATACCTGGCTCGTGAATTTCCCTGGAGGTAGGGTAAACCTCAGTTTTAAAAGTCAAACTAAAATGACCACAGACTCATCTGGAACAGAGTATATTAGAGTTGTCTCAAGGGTGGAGAACCCAGCAGATGAACAACAGAAAAAGGTCTCATCAAAGGCTTTTGCAAATCTGCATACTCTAAGTTGTTTACATACCAGTCTCTAGAATCTGGAATGTACCAATAGACCAGGATGGAAAAAGACATCAAAGGTAGATTGTTCAAAGAATTCTTTGAACCCTAGAGTTAATCGTCACCATCAGCTGAAGCAGTTTGTCATGTGGCCTACATATATCAGCAGTGATTTATAAGATCTCTAAAGATACCATGTGCCAGCAATTACAGTTCAGATAGGCCAAGGTCTTTGATAGTCAAATAAGCTATTCCTAGGCCTGTTTGAGGACTGAGAGACATTTCAAGTGCTAAGTTAAAAAGGAACTCCTTGAGAGGTCTTGTGAAGATGCTTAATCTTTAATCTAACAAATGGTTTCTCTTTGTCTTCCTCAGGGCCACAAGATGAAGCAAAGGAACAAAGAACTGAAGCTAAATGACAGTCCTCAGCATGGCAAGGCCTGGCCCTGGGGGACTTGGGAAGATGATAGTGTGTGCTGTGGAAGGGGTGGGGGAGGGGGGAAGACAAGTTCATGGAAGAAAGGGGGTCCTTTGCTCTAATTCTCCAGCTGCATTTTGTTGTTTACCTACAAAAAAGAAAAAAAAATGAGAAAACAAAATGAAAAGAAAAGACAAGAAAAAAAAAAAAAAAGAAAAAGCAAGCAAGCTCCCTCCATTTTGTGGGAGGCCCCATGCTAAGCATTTTTCAGGCACTCAGTCCATATCATTTCGGTCTTTTCTCCATGCCTCACCCTAGGCCCATGGTGATAGGGTTACTCACCCTGGTCTCCTAGCTCCTCTCTGTTTTCTTGATTCTCTTGCAAAGCTGGTCATAGGATGATATGTTCCTTGTAAAAGAAAGAAGGCAATCAGCTGCAGGCTAAATTTCAAGAGTTATCATGCCCAGCATTGGTATAACCCACAGACAAAGGAGGAAGGATAGAAAATGGGTACAAACTTGGATAACACTTAGAAGAGGTCTGAATGAGGAGTTCAAAATATTCGAATCAGGCGTTAAGAAAGGTCAGTCTTGGCAGCCACTAGAGTCTCTGCCTTTCATACCTAGGATGCCATGTGTGTTTATTTTTGAGGCTGATTTCAAACACTGCTTGCTCGGTTCATGAGGTCTTCACTGTGTGCTTCCATATGGAGCCCATCACCAAGATGTGATTCTTTGTACACAATTGGAATGGGTGTTACTATCATTGAGATCAAAGGGAGCGTCTTGCTTCATTTAGGAATTAAAGAAATCTATTAATAACAATTTTAGTTTTCAAAGATCCACTTGAAGTCTCTACTCTTCATAAAAAAAAAAAAAAAATCCACGTTGACCCAAGATGTGATCACCCACAGAGGTTCACACTTGAAGTTAGGAGCATTTGAAGCCATTACTTCTAGCCCTGGCTTCCTAGTCTGCTAAAGCCAAGTCCAAAGGTGATTTGATAGCTTATCCATTCATCTGAAACTTAGCCAGAACTATACATGACTTAAGAAGCCAGTGGAACAGTGGTAGCTCAAGCAATGAGGACGAAAGGAGGCTGGCATCATCCTAAGTATCCACCCCAGAATAATCCTAGGTCTCCCACTGCCTCTTGGGGTTCCAAAGACAAGATAGTGTCTTTTCCAATATCATCTTAACTCCATAGAGTTTTAGAATTGTGATGTTTTATGTTGCTATTCCTAACAGAAATGGGGAAAGTTGAACTGAAAAAGAATATCCAAAGTCAACAAACAGTGAAATGATACCACCTTATCAATATCTCATCCAATTTGTTAGTTTTGCCCTTTCCTATGGAAAATCAATCTTATCTTCCTGTGACTAGTTTTGCCTGCTCTGCATTAATTTCTTTTTATAGGTCATTTATTTGGTATGATAGAGTAAGTAGCGAACCATACCTCTGCATATGTTACCTTTTAACATCTCTTATTTTCATTAATGCAGTTCATCAACATAACAACAAGGCTGTTTCAGGAATTTCATATTTCTCCATGGCTTTTGCTCTATTTTTTTTCCTCTTTCTACAGTTTGACATGACAGCATATACCTCCCCATTACAAATTATTTTCTAGGACCATGCTTCCTCTAAATAATCTAAGAAAGGATGCCATCCAGAAAGATATTCAATGTTTCCTGCCATCTTCATAGCTATTTTACAAGCACCCATCATTTTTGTGAAGTGCCTGACATGAGAACCATGCTAGGAAGGCATTTTCCCTAACTCCCCAGGGAAGGGTTACTCACAGTGGGAAGGCACACCTGAGATCAGATAAATAGCCAGGACTGGGACATTTCCAGCCCGCCTTTCTCATTACCAATGGCAGCCATTGTGTTTGCTCATCTTGTGTGGGGATGGGTCAAAAAACAGGGAGAGAGAATTCTGTGGAAATTGTAGGGAAAAGAAAGCAATCTTTAGATTTAGGAACCAGAGGAGTCCCACTCCTGAATTTGCTTAAACGTCCTTTTATGAATCAAAGTGCATTTTCATCTTTGCTTTGCAGTAGATTTTTGGTTGCTATGTGGCTGAATGATTATATGCTTTAAAATAAATAATGCAGTTAATTTACACTTCAATAATGAAATATAAAAATTTTAGCTCTGGGCCAGACTGAAGGCATCTCAGATAAGGAAACCCATTGTTCACTGTCACTGTCATTGCACAGGCTGTACAATGCAGTACATGTGGGAACTGGACTGATGCTTTCCACTCATGAATGCTGGATGGCCATTTCCAAACACACTTCAGCCAGGCCACATGACGTGAAGGGCAATAGGGGGATGGGAGGAAAGAGGCCCTGTTATTAGTCATGTTTGCATACAGAGGATTGAAGTAGACCTTCAACATAATAGTCCTAATTAAAAAGGTACTCACTGCAGACTAGACAAAGGGGCTTTTCCTCTTGCTGATACCTATTCAGATGATGGACAAGTCTTCTTTGATAAAAGCTTACAAAGAAGACATCTGAAGCACTGTCTATAATACTGGGTCACATATTAATCACTGCAGCTAATTGTAAATCTTTCTATGAAACACTGAAAAGCCTCTTTGTGAATTAATACAGTTCTGCTTGATGCACTTGGTTTGCAAAGACATTTCTCTGTATGTGGTGCATGTCAGCTGTGCTTTGAAAAACAACAAAGTTAGCAGAATATGTTCAATATATTTTCTCGGGAAATAGGGTTTTTATCATATGACTCATTAAGGATTTGCCTTACCCTGACATTTGTGATATAAAGGAAAATCAGGAAAAAAGTAATTTTCTTGAACAAGATATGTTTTTACTTAATGCAAATAAATGTAGTCTGTTGCTTGCAAGGAAAAAAATGTCTTCTGGTACTACTAGGGTAACACGTGCCTCTTTTGTTAAACCAGTCTTGAAATGCTGGACAGCTTCTGAGTGTTTGTCTCTTTTCATCTGTGCCACACACTATAACACTTAAATGACTGTTGCCTTCGAACTATATTTGTTAGAGCAGAGTGCAAATAAACTTCTTTGAAAGGATAATGTGGAATTATGTGTTTTGTGAAATTTATCCTTTTAGCCACAAGCAGTAACTCTGCATTCATTTAATGCTATCTATTTGGTCATAAATAAGCATATTTAAAGTCACTTCTATTAGTCCACTTTGACTCAGTGATGTTCATTCCTTACTGAGACAAGTTGGAGTTTGCCCATGTTTTACAAACTACAGAGAAGTTTCTGTTAAATGTACCCAAACACACACATACCAAATTTTTCTTTCTAAATAAGGATTAACTTACTAACAGTTTCTGAGATGCACACATAGGTTGCTGAGATAAAAAGAAAATGGATCCATCCTTGGGGTATATCCTCCATTGGTAGAATTCCTCACAAGTACCTCCTGTGAGCTTCGTGGCAGCCACACCCTCACTCTACTGTTGACAGAATCATGATAGAAAAATTAACAGAAATGGTTCAAAATGTGACATAAAGCCTCCAAAAATCACTGTAAAGAACCTCAATGCTCTTTCCAAAGTGGATATACATAATCATTCCACAAAATTAGATTTCCATCCCTTTCAGAACAAGGGTACCAGTTTTCCAGTTGTTCTTCTAGGCAACCAAGTGAGTTCTTTCATAAAATGCCAGTGATGGATGGCCTAAAAACAGGTAAGCTACCACATGAGAGGAACGTGTTTCCAGTAGTAAATAAAATCTGAATAGGAAATAAAAAGCAGGCAGCACAGTCTCCTGTTTTAGCAGGCATTCTTTTTTTTTATTTGATATATTTTTTATTTACATTTCAAGTGATTTCCCCTTTTCTGGCCCCCTAGTCCCCGAAAGTCACATAAGCCCCCTTCCCTCCTCCTGTTCTCCCATCCACCCCTTCCCACTTCCCTGTTCTGGTTTTGCCCTATACTGCTACACTGAGTCTTTCCAGAACCAGGGGCCACTCCTCCGTTCTTCTTGTACCTCATTTGATATGTGGATTAGGTTTTGGGTATTCCAATTTTCTAGGTTAATATCCACTTATTAGTGAGTGCATACCATGATTGATCTTTTGAGACTGGGTTACCTCACTTAGTATGATGTTCTCCAGCTCCATCCATTTGCCTAAGAATTTCATGAATTCATTGTTTCTAATGGCTGAATAGTACTCAATTGTGTATATATACCACATTTTTTGCATCCATTCTGCTGTTGAGAGATACCTGGGTTCTTTCCAGCTTCTAGCTATTATAAATAGGGCTGCTATGAACATAGTGGAGCACGTATCCTTATTACATGCTGGGGAATCCTCAGGGTATATGCCCAGGAGTGGTATAGCAGGATCCTCCCAAAGTGAGGTGCCCAGTTTTCTGAGGAACTGCCAGACTGATTTCCAGAGTGGCTGTACCAATTTGCAACCCCACCAGCAGTGGAGGAATGTTCCTCTTTCTCCACATCCTCGCCAACACCTGCTGTCTCCTGAATTTTTAATCTTAGCCATTCTGACTGCAGGCATTCTTAACACAACGGTTCACAGCAATAATGATGATCACTTGAGTTGATTCAAACCTTGCTAGATACAATGCTTCTTTTATCCCCAGCTGTTTAAGACCCTTCATATCACTCATGATTCTCCACTGACACTTCACACAGCATGCAAATACAACACTGTGCAGGGACATTTCCCTGGCAAGCTATAGCAAGTAGGAACTACAGAGAAGAATTAATTTTTTAGTTAAATTAATTTGTCTGTTTCAGTGTTGAGTATTCATTTTTGAATAAACATTCAGCTATCCAGATTCAAAGTGTAAACTCCCTACTGAACCTATTTCTTGTTATGTAATAGTTCTTGCACTTCTTAGATAAAAGGCCTATTTTCTAATTACTATACAATAAAAACAATACTTAGCTAATCAATATAAATATTAAAGCTATAGTAGCTAAAACAATACTTATGGGATATTCTTAAATATTTAACTTTGTCCAGCACTTGGGAGTCAGAGGCAGGCGGATTTCTGTGTTTGAGGCCAGCCTAGTCTACAAAGTGAGTTCCAGGACAGCCAGGGCTAAACAGAGAAACCCTGTCTCAAAAAAACAAAAAACAAAAAACAAAAAAACCTTTGTATTACAATATTTTTATAGTTAAAAATTTTAAAAGAATGCATTAAAGATGTTAAGCAACAGGAAAATGAGTGCTGAACAAGGATATTAAGCCTTTTTCTTATTTGATATTCCATAAAAACAGGCAAATCTTCAGCACCTATCATGAATAATTTTAAAAGGTAGCAATAGAAAATTTAAGTACACTAAAATATAATTTTATGGATAAGCTGCTTATCCCATATCAAATTTATTTTTAATTTGCCAACAGTACAAGAGAGAAAATACACAAACATACACACAACCAGAGCATGGAATAAACAACTACTGATAAGGCTCTTCAAGGCTGTCTTTTCCTCTGAGTACCAACCCATCAAAATAATGAGTGTGATATTTTCTAGTTCCATCCATTTGCCTAAGAATTTCATGAATTCATCATTTTTAATAGCTGAGTAGTACTCCATTGTGTAAATATACCACATTTTCTGTATCCATTCCCCTACTGAGGGACATCTGAGTTCCTTCCAGCTTCTAGCTATTATAAATAAGGCTGATATGAACATAGTGGATCATGTGTCCTTATTACATGTTAGAGCATCTTCTGGGTATATGCCCAGGTGTGATATAGCTGGGTCCTCAGGTAGTACTATGTCCAATTTTCTGAGGAACCACTAAACTGATTTCCAGAATGTTTTTACCAGCTTACAATCCCACCAGCAATGGAGGAGTGTTCCTCTTTCTCCACATCCTCTCCAGCATCTGCTGTCCCCTGAGTTTTTAATTTTAGTCATTCTTACTGGTATGAGGTGGAATCTCAGGGTTGTTTTGATTTGCATTTCAAGTGAGGTGACCCAATCACAAAAGAACACACATGGTATGCACTCTCTGATAAGTGGATATTAGCCCCAATGCATGGATTACCCAAGATACAATTCACCACATGAAGCTCAAGAAGGAAAATCAAAGTGTGGATACTTTGCTCCTTCTTAGAAGGGGGATCAAAATACCCATGGCTCACAGCCAACCAATAGAGTGAGCATAGGGTCCCCAATAGAGGAGCTAGAGAAAGGACCCAAGGAGCTGAAGAGGTTTGCAGTCCCATAGGAGGAACAATATGTACCCCCAGAGCTCCCAGGGACTAAACCACCAACCAAAGAGTACACATGGAGGGACCCATGGCTCCAGCTACATATGTAGCAGAGGATGGCCTTTTCAGACATCAATGAGAGGAGAATCCATTAGTCCTGTGAAAGCTTGATGCCCCAATATAGGAAAATACCAGGTCAGAAAAGTAGAGGGAGGGGTTGGCAAATGGGGGGAGGGAGGATGGGATAGGCGTTTTCAGAGGGGTAACTAGGAAAGGGAATAACATTTGAAATGTAAATAAAGTAAATATCTAATTAAAAATAATGAGTGTGAAATGATAAAATTATGCAAGTAACTTCAGGTAATACCTCTGATTTATTTTTATTTTATATTATTTTCAAAGTTGAATGAATCATACCCTGTGTCATGAATGTCCATCGCTTCTTCAGGTGGGTGTGTCACATGCACGTTCTTCTCAATCATTTCCCTAAGGCATTTAAAAATATTTTATAATGATGATGGAGGTCTATTGTGCCACTTCCCTGTTGTATGACACTCAACTTGAGTCTTTCTTCCTTTAAATGAAAACTACTAGCATTATTTTTTACCACAGTTTTGTTCTACACCAGGCTACACTTTCGGGAGATGCCCTGGGGTTAATGAATATTTGGCACTAATCACCAAGTTACATTACAAAGTTATACTGCTAGCAATTATAAAATGAGAATTTCCACTTTGTGGGGCCCTCACTGACCTTGAGGGCACTATAAACATGGACACTTAAACATGCCAGCATGAGAAATTGTTTCTCATTATTACTTTAACTATCCTGTCTTCATTTACTAATGAGGGTGGACAGATTTCTGTCAGCTGCTTGTATTTTCTGATTGAGGAATTAATCTCTTCATGTTCTTTTGGTCATTTATCACTGGGATTTTGCTTTCTTATTGATATTTATGAGCTGGCCCTTTATATAGAGAGAGTTTTACCTTTATTGTCATGTTTCCCGCATAAATTTTTCTACTTGTCTTTCACTTCATAATTGTGATTGTGATATTTTCTGACACACAGTCCTTTTTATCTCTCTGTGGAAGAGAACCTCTTTCCATTCATAAGGGCTTCCATGTCTTTTGTTGCTGACAATACCTGTTGAACTTCGTTTCTGCTTCTACCTCTGATGAAATCTTTTTAGTAAAAAAGGCCTTGTTAGGCTTTTCTAGTAACAGGTCCTCCAATCCTACACTGGCCAGAAGATGACAGCCATATGACCAGACTGGTCAATTACAGGAATTTAGTTACTAGACCTCAATGATTTCTTTAGGAAGACTTGTCACCCAAACTGGACCAATCAGTAATTTTTCTAATTTGATATGTTTACCAGGAGAGAGAACGTCACTAGTTCTAATGAGTAGGTTACCATGTTGATTTCAGTAACCTTTTCTATCAGTCACAGGACTTATTAAATTCCTCTTTCAAGTGACTTTTGAGATAGGTGTGTTGTCATTTTCTGTTTGACAGTCATTATCATTCCTGTTCCTACCCCAGCCCACTTCTTGAGACTGGGTCTCACGTAGTTCAGAATGGCCTTAAACATTTGGATAGCTAAGACTGGCCAAGGCCAACTGATCTCCCAGCCTCTATCTCTCAAATGTTGTAACCATACTTCTATGCCATCATGTCTAGCTAATATCAAAATGTATCAGTGTCCTCAGGTTCCCATGGGTGTGTTCTTCCACACAGAGCTCTGCTATTCTCTCCCCCTTGGCTTCATGATACAAGGCTCCTGAGATACATCAGCCATGTTTCTTTCTTTCCTTAAAGCTTTTCACTGACTTTTCTAGAATGTTCTTTTTCTGGTGATTCACATGGTGACTTTGTTCATCACTTTGGAATATTCTTGAAGCTTTCTCAGTAAGTAAGCATTACACAGATGCCCTTTACAATGCTACTAACTACTCCTAGCCTTACCCCCATACCAATCTTTATACTCCCAAAACCCCTTTTCCTTAGCACTTAAATGGTTTGTTTATTAAATATTTCAAAAACTTATGGAAGATTTAACTCTCTTAGGAAAAGGTAGGCAATAACTTGGGTTTGGCATTGAAGGACCCAAGTTCCAAGGTTGAACCTAGCACATGTGAAACAGATGTTAAATATTTGTTGAAGGAAGGAATTCTGCTTGGGACTTTTATTTTGGGAAGCTGTTGGCACATTCCTTTTTTCAAGACTGATAGCCTCCTGACTGAAAGACGTACGTGTGTGTGTGTGTGTGTGTGTGTGTGTGTGTGTGTGTTCACCTTGCTGGAAATGTTATAAAGGAGAAACGAGTTCTGCTATGGTAATTAAATCAGCAGGATGCTCAGGATGATGACCCTGAAGAGCAAGCATAAAATCTGTTTGCAAAACTAGAGTGGAGAATCAGCTTAGTAGTTAAGACCACTTATTCCTCTTTCAGAGGACCCAGGTTTGGTTCCCAACACCCACAAGATGTCTCACCATAATCCATAATTACAGCTTCTGGGAGATCCAATGCATAGTCAAGTGCACACAGGCAGTACAGATACATAGATATAGGCAGAACATTCATACATAAATATTTTTAGAAAATTATTGTGGGATCTACCTTGCTGTATAGAAAGTATACTCGGTTTATCCTGAGTATGAGAGAAGGAACAGGGAAGGCTGCATTCATTGATCCTGCCTCAAACAAGCAAGAACTTCCTGTAATGGAGCCAAATCATTTGATCTGAAGGTAGATAATGTTAGGATAAGGTAGGCATGGCCAGACTACCATTGAAAGGCACTGAAACTTATACTAGCCTATCATTTGTATCACAGCCTCTAAGTTAAGCAGAATTCCTCTGAGCTGCCATCTTAGCATATTGTCCCCTTCAGCATGAAGCCCCAAGGCCACTCTGAGTCACATCCAGAATGGAAAGTGTGTCATCAATTGTGCTCATACATTATTAAGCATAAATCAGTCAACTGAGGAGACTATCTCCTGGAAGCTATAGTTTGGTTGAGTAAGTAGCAGGAAAATGACTGCACCTGATGATAATCTAGCTTGCTACCTGCTTTGTACTGAGGTATAGCTGGATGCTCTGGTTCAGCCTACTGTTTCCACCCCCCCCCAGCCCCCCACCCCCCAGCCCACCCCCACCCCCACCAAGCAAGTTACCAGCTCAGAGAGGAGTGTCACCTGAATGTATTAGTTGGACAAAGTAGTTCAATACTGGACGGGGCTTAAGACTGTGTGATAATGCAAGAATGCTGTTCTGCAGCCTTGGGTAGAAAGGAAGGTGGGGATATTGAGTCAGTGAGATGCCTCAGCAGGTAAATTCACATGCAATGTAACCTGAATGGCTCGGTTCAATCACTGAAACCAACAACAAACAAGACAACCAGATGCCAGGCTATCCATCTGTAATCTCTGGATTCCTAAAGCAAGATGAAACAAGATGGGAGCTTTGCTGGAAGCTTCTAGGTCAAGTAGCCCTAACTATGCAGCATGGTCAAAAACAAAACACCTCAGAAAGGAAAAAAATGACTCCTATAATTTCTCCTCTAATCTCTACATGCATACTGTTGCATGCACACACACACACACCCCAACACACACTCATGCACACACACACACACACCACAAACATTATTAAATAACATTTAAATTTAATCTAAAAGGAATATGGAAGATATAGCAGAATAGAATAGAATATCTGTCTTGTCTCTATTCCCGGATCAAGTACTCGTTTTTTTTTAAGAACGCCTAGCACAAGGGAGTTGATTGTCTAGCTAAACCCCTAAATAGGCACCTTTTCTTCTTTGTCTAACCATTAGAGCCTGCCCAGATGTCCACATGTTTGTCCTTTTTTCCCATCTACTTCAATCTGTATTTATATGTGGTTCCATATTGCTACCTACACCTTTAATACAGCTTGAATTTATTTTGTTATTTGGTGGTTAGTGAGAAGCAACTGGACTTAGTTTTCAAACTATTTTTAGGACCAGTTATTAAACAGCACAACCAGATCCTTTATCTTGAGTTTATACTTCAACACACGCTCATTTTGCATTTATACAAGGATCTGTTTTCTGGGCTACCTCTTATCCTGCTGTTTCCTAATGCTGTTTCCTAACTTGCTACTGTGCTTTAAGTGGGTGAGTCACTGCTTAGCAAGGCAAACTCAATACCTGCACTTTTCTTCATTTTCAATTGTCCCTACATATTATGTATTGATTAGTGTCCCATATTTGGCTTAAACACACTTCATCAAATTTTGCATCGAGAGATAATACCCCTTCTTTTTTTTAACTTTTAAAATCCTATTCTCCTTGTCTCCGTATCTAGAAAATTTGAGCCAGAGGGCCTTATTTCTGAAACCAAGAAGAGAAGACACTCGTTCTACATGCAGCCTCCTGAAGTGTTCCAATAGAAGAAACAGCCCTGCTTATCCCTGGCCTGTGGGAAAGCCTGAGCTGTGTCCTGAATAACAATTGCTTTCTCAACCTTCTGCTCCAAAGCCTTGTGGTGACTGTTTGGACCTCCTTACCCATCAATCTCCTGTCTGTGCCTTCAGGTTCTGTGTAGAGTCAGGAGGCAAATGCTAGGTAAATGTCAGTGTGTCTTGAGTGATCATCCTCCCTAAGCAATCATCCACTTCGCAAGGGAAGAAAGGACTCAAGAGAGCTGGTCACAGGCCTCTTTATCTGCAAAGCACAAGACACAGGCATCTAGCATGTGGTTATCAGCTGCTGCGCAGAGAGGTCTGAGTTGCTCCTCTAACAGTGTCTTTGGTTTCACTTCATCTGATACCAGCTATTGATTGGCATTACCCAGTTAGAGAAGACTCATTAACAGCCTAGTCTAGTAAAGACCCAGGCAACAGCATCCTCACGGGTTCTGAGTGCTCTCTAAAGCACCTCAACCAGTAAGAGGCTAGAAAATATATTAGGTTTTTGTTTGGGTAAATAGAAAAATATAATTAACATGGACAGAAAAATCTATAAACATTTAATGTTAAATAGCATTCTTCACTGGTTATATAACTGTTCATAAGTTAACTCCATCTTCCGAACAGTGAGGTACTTACAGTTTCGACTCTGCCTTTAAGATAAGCTACCTAAGGCACCAGAAAAAAAAATATTTGCATAAGGCCACACATCAAGTAAACATCCTGAAGTTATTATCCTAGCTACTTAGGTTGGAGGCTTCTTCACTTGGGTTAACAACAGAATTGTCTTTAGTCACAAGTGAGTCCCAGATCCTGGGCCTCAACCTAGGCTCTATGTCTTATAGCTTCTGGTTTAGGAATCCAGGGAAGAAATGTCAGAACTTTGTGCCTCTAACAATTTTCAGGTAATACAGTTGCTGCTGTTGCCCTGGGGGCCAGCCTTTGAGAACAACTGTGCTATACTGAAGTGATTGACAGGCCTGATCCCTTGACAGCTAGGAAGGGTAAAAAGTCCTGAGGATCTTTAAGCCATACATCTAATTCTCAATTCCATAAGCAGGAATATCTGTGCATTTCAATTCTCTAGAGTAACTATAAGCTGGAACAGCCCACGAGGGGCCAGCTTCTCTGTCTGTTGGGTTTCCAGGCAGCTATTCAAAAACTAGACCCTTTGAACAGCAATGTTGGAACATTTGAAAGCAAAGGTTTAAATATCAGCCTTACGGCCTGACTTCTTCTTTCATAGCCATGGATGTCATATCTAGAACATTGGCAATTATTTATCAATTAAAAATTTAAAATAAATGTAAATGTCATGCACATACCTACACACATAGATTTCATGGCACATAGAAATAATGGTGTCATCTCCCTACCCTATAACCTCCTAAGGAGAAATATTTGATTTCCTTTCTCCTTTTTAGCAGCCAGGAGAGAAACTTAACTTTAACTTTTTCAAAATCTACCAGGGTCATACTGGGTACCCAAACTTTCTTTCCATTTTTAACTGTGACAAGAATAAAAGAGAAAGGATGTGTGTTTGGCTGGCTGCTGCTAGCGTGCTCCTGCTGCAGCGAGGAATGTATTGGCTGGCTCTTCTCCAGGGCCTTATTTCCCAGTGCAGAAGAAACAGATGAATTCTAATGGAAAGATGGAAACACCTAGAAAGGGCCAGCAATCTACAAAGAGGGAGACTGGGCAAGTAGTAAAGGCAAAGAGAACTTGGTGTAATTAAATGTCACAAGTCTTGACTTAACCGATTATAAGTTGTGTGTTACATTCTCTTTGCTGTTTCTTTTCTTTTCATCACCCTCCTTCCTGGAGGGTCTTAAGGGCTAAGGCAGAACTTTCCATCAGGTGATGAAGGAGAAGGCAAAGGAAGCACAGGAAGAAGGGTAACAAGACCAGAGTGGAAGGCTTTGAGGATTAGCAGACTCCTCATGAGCATCCAGCCACCTTAACCTGTCCCACTCAGGGAAAAGTGAAGGCCTGGAGGCAGGATGCTCACCCCCAGTCTCTGAGAACTGCCATTGTAGGGAGAGGAGCAGTTAGGAGAAGCCCAAGCCCTGTCATAGAGAGTCTACAAGAACAGGAGCCTACATTCAGCCATCTTTCCTTGGTGTTCAACAAAAGTGGGACAAGATCCCGTTTTGAAAGTGACTCCATGTCAGTATGGTATGAGAAAGCTGGGCCAGTGCCAAATGCATTCTCTAATCTGTGACCTCAACATGAGGAAGAAAGGGGACGATAGAGAGCAGCCATTCTGAAGAAATTTCTAGAGAAAGAGTACACAGATGCATCTGGGCTCTGCTGGGCCACACTCTCCTCTGGGCACTACTACTGTGTTTCTCATGATCCCTAGAGGCAATTTACCAAGCACAGGGCTTTGTCCTCAATTACCTTGGGTCAATGTTCTCAATTCTAGCTGTACAATCAAATTGTCTCGGGAGCCCTACCCTTCCAAAAACACAAAGGAAGGGAAGTTTATAAATGGCAGTCCTGTCACACTTCCAAGATGTCAAGGTCATTAAAGACAAAGAAAAACCAGGAAATTGTCCCAGATCCAAGGAATCTACAAAGACAAAACTAAATTCATTGTAGACTCTGGAAAAGAACCATAACTAAAGTTAAAGAATGTCCCCAATTGATCTTGACACTATTGCCATGGAAACAAGAAAGGATGAACATTTGGAAAGGTTCATGAAAGACACAAATGAATTATGCTTCATTCCCCCACACACACACTTTTTAATTTAAGGCAAGACCTTTCTAGATGGCCCTGGCTAGCTTGTCAGGAACTTGCTGCTATGTAGACCAATCCTTGAAACAACTCACAGTGATTCTCTCCTCCCCTGAACCTGCCACCATCTCAGCTACACACGCGCGTGCAAACACACACACACACACACCCTGACCCAATATGGGAGTTAAATGCATGCAACACCATTTAGAACTCATTTTGCATAGTTAAAACATATTATTAGAACTGGAGAGGTGGCTCAGTGGTTAAGAGCACTTATGGTTTTAGAAGAACCAGGTTCAATCCCTAGCATCCACAAGGCAGCTCACAACAGTCTAAAACTCTAGTTACAGGGCATCCAACACCCACTTCTGACATCTGTTGAGATAGGGTATGCATGTTATACACAGACAAACATGCAGGCAAAATATCGATGAATATAAAATTAAATTTAAAAATATTTAAATTATTGCATTCAGTGTGTTTGCACAGTCATGAAGAGGTCAGAGAATAGGTCGCAGAAGTACGTTCTCTTCTGGGTCCTTGGGCTCAGTGACAAGTGCCTTTCCCCACTAATCCATCTTGGTGGACTTTGTATATTATTTGAAGGCTAACATATTTTAAAAGGAAGGAAGAAGAGAGAGAGAAAGGGAGAGAGAGAGAGAGAGAGAGAGAGAGAGAGAGAGAGAGAGAGAGAGTTCCACCATTCTTCAGGTCATCTCATTATCCTAGGTTTAGGAACCTAGTAAGTGTACTTTTAATCAGCCCTTTAGATACTGTTGAATTCTCTAGCAGTATATGACTCTCCCTCCTAGAAGAAGTCAGTAGGTAGACAGAGGACTTTGCCTCTAAAATCATTAATTTCCCTAAGAAAGAGATCTGATGACATCTTAAAATTACCACAGGATACTCCCAGCTTTGGACAAGTGTATGTCGACCCTTAGCTTCTCCACAGGTTCCTTTTCAGGCAGATTTCATCTTAATCCCACAGAAGAAAATACTTCCTTGTAGAAATTGGCAAGCACTAAATAGCAACCTCTTCCAGCAAACACAGCTCTAAGGAAATGAAACATAATCTGTTTTCATTAATAAGGAGATGGCAAATGACTGAGCATGGGTACGCAGGAGAAAAGCAAGAGGTAGATAGGAATGTACCCCTAAATGCAAAGGGGAGAAAAGCAGGGAAGGTTAAACAGTGCAAGGAAGATAACTGAGTTTGGGATTCAATTTTAATGGTTGCAAAAACAAGGCTCTTGGCTATTTGCATATAAATGTGCTGGGCGGTGGGGGGAGTCACAGTTCTCAGCTGTGCATTTTAACTTTCTCCTTAAAATCTGTTTCCCAAAGCAGCTGCAGGAATCAGCTGCAAATTCCAAATCTAAAAATGACAGTCACGTGGTTGGACTAGGAAGGAGACAAGAGGAAGGCACTAACTATGCTCCAGTTAACCCTTTGGGGTCTGCAGCCCATCTGTGTGGCCTGCAAGCATATATGAATCTCAGTACCCATGGTGCACTGCAGAACAATTAGATCAAGATTGCTGTAAGCTAGGGGACTGGGGGTCCAGAGGTATCCCTGGTCTACAAATTTCCCAGTCTATTAGAATCCACAGTTTTGATTGGCTAACAAGGGGTGAGTTTGCAATTATCTTGTAAATGGCAAGATAAATCAGCAGGTTTCAGGGGCTAGTTTCAGTGGGAACTACTTAGCCAAGCCATTAGGCAACCATAGACAGTGCTAGTTGGCTGGGTGTGGCCAACTTACTTATAAGACAAGCTGGTAGACTCTGCTCGAGACCCAATCTGTTATTCAACATTAACTTTGGTCCAGATGCACAGTGTCAGGATGCTTGCCAGACATGCCCACTCTCCAACTCTAGCACACAGCCCTCCAAGGAATCACAATCTACCTCGTCTTGATTTCTCTCAGCAAGGTTTTGAGATGACTATAGCAAGCTGATGTGACAGGAGGACACCTAAGACAGTGAGTGACACAGGCGAGGAGCCTGGTCTGGGAGCCTAGAGAGTCAGAGAGTGCATGCTGAGATGCAGAGAACCAACTCCAGTTCTTAAAACTCATAGCATTGGGAGATATTTAGCTATTTAAAGGGCCTTTTGTCTATCTTGGGAATTTAAGAGATAATGCAGAAATGCCAATTGTCTGTGGGGATACTCATGGCCCATGGCCTTGCATCAACAGGGAGCTGACCCCTAAGCATGGACTGTGATGTGGGCAGTCAGCATGAGACTGGCAAAGGCTGACTGGCACAAGCTCTCATTTACAGGCCAAGGCATATGAGAGCCTCTCTCTGTTCAGGCCTGCCAATCACAGCTGCACCACGGCAGAGGCCAAGGACAATTACCCTGAGTCTAAAGAAGTTGGGCTTGGATCTGCTTTCCTGACCCTGACACGTGACTTTCTACTTTTACATCAAATTCCTACCCAGTGCAGGGCAGAGCCTATTCTGTGCTGCATCTGCAAGGCCTGGCACAGTGTCCGTGTTCAAAATTGTCAGTGGGTAAATAGGGAACACGTGATTCCAGTTTGAGGTGACATCAGCCTTTAGGTTGTGAGTGACCACGATTGACTAGTGGCCTTCCTCATTAGCATGCAGAAGAACTGTGGGTTTTGATTTATTTATTTTGATTTATTCCAAAGCATCCACCCATGTTTTCTTGCTGTACAGAATTCTGCCCAATGACAGCACAAGCTCTTTCTTTATCCATTGCTCCAAAGCAGATGGCCTAAGACCCTATATCTTTACCCATAAGGGTTAATGGGATTTAGGAAGGTGTTTCCAGTACCTTCTGTTTACCCTAAAGCAGTGTCACTGAGATGGAAGGTAATGAACTAAGTGTCTCATCCCTGGTGCCAATCTACCAGTCAGGTGAGACCAGCCCACCCCATTGTCACATGCTGCTGTTTTCCATACTAGATAAAGAGTCTCCATTCCTGCCTAAAAAAAAAAAAAAAAAGCCTGCCAGGGATTAGTGTGTGAGAAATGAGTACACATCGCTCCAAATTCCCTTACACCTGCCTCTCGGGTATCTCTGTGGAACATGGTTTTGACACTTAGTGTAAAATGGAGTTGGACAGGAGGCTCAAGGGATGTCACATAGCAATTGAGAACTCAGATGGAGCCCTGAGCATCCAAGCTAGAGAAAACAGTGTGGCCCAAAGAACCATTTTCTCACACACAGTGCAGATAGCTAACTCAGGCATCATATTAAACTCCAGGCTCCAAGGCTGGGGCTCCTCCTCTGCACTGCTGACAGGCTGCACGTGAACACTGAGAAGCCTGACCACAGAGGAGAGAGCATAAAGCTTCAGGTCGGTATACTCAGGCTCTTGTCTTTTCTGGGCTTTTCACAAAAAAAAAAAAAAAAAAAAAAAAAAGGTGTCACATATGAGATGCAGCTTTCAAAGGTGACCTCTTGTCCAAGAACTGATCTCACAGTGTTACTGGTACTCACCTCCCATTGAGAATAAGAGGTGGAGGTATGTTCCCTCCCAAATGGGCTGAGCTTTTAAACACCTAGAGAGTGGTTCTGTGACTTTGTAAGAGAGCATGCAGCTGATACGCTTTCAGATGCTTTCAGCATGGTACTCTCGAGACTGAGACAGAGATGGGGCATCACTCTGTTTGGGAGCCCAGAAAGAAGCCCTCCCTCCCTCCTCTCCCCCACCTCCCTGACATCTTAGACGCCTCTGGCCCTCTGAGTACCACTCACTAGGCATGTAATTTGTACTTCTAAGAAGCTCTTCAAATCTGTGTAGGAAGTGGAGCCTCTCCCTTTACTCAGCTCACCCTGTCTGAAAGTGTGTGGAACAGATGAGGGTGGTGTTTGTGTCCTCTGGCCAAGACAGACTGTTGACTGAATCAATGGCCACTGTTCCTGTAAACCTCAGAATTTGGGGTCTAGTTTTACCTATACTGATAGGATCTGAGGCATTTGAACTCTGAATTTCACTTTGGTACTTGGTTCTAATGCTTTGAATTAATCCAGGCCCCCAAGTCATGAATCTGCATATCCAAACACTGAAGGTCTTTGTCCCCAATTGGTTTTTGTTCAGTCAATAAAGAGCCACAGCCAATGGCTGGGCAGAGAGACTGAGGTGGGACCTTTAGATTTGTGCAGGCCAGGAAGTGGAAGAGAGGAAGCAGAGATCACCACAGGACAGAAAGAAGACCAGACCCAAAGGTCTGCCCACATTAAGAATCAGTGACACACCAGGAGCAAAGCAGAAAGCTACACTCCTGCTACAGCATCCCCTCTCTGCATAATTGGAGCACCTTCTTTCCTACGCTTGGCCCACATCTCCCAAGCTGCAGAACAGTAAAGCTAATTGCTTACTAAAGAACCCTAGTGTTCTTCAATCTTCACTGCCACCTCACTCCTCATGCTTGCCCTGCCCCAAACACCCTTGTCTACATTTATTTGGTGCGGTCATCAATTTAGGTGATGAAGACAACATAGCTTGTCTGAAGTTCTAACATCCAATTGGTGCTATTCGCAGACGGACACTTCTATTCTTTCCATCCCACTAAATCTCCCCACCATTGCCCCACCTCTGAGGTTTATGTCCTTAATGTCCTCACCCTGACAGATACTAGTTATTTCTGGATAATCCAGTTATTAAATACATTGACACTGTCCTCTAGGCTAATAGTATGCAGAACCTGACCCCGCCCACTCTTCACTGGCCCTTGATGGCTTTGACAGGGCCAAAGAAGAATGCCCTTTTTCCTTCATGTGTGTCAGCAGCAGCAGCAGCAGCAGCATCAGCAGCAGCAGCATCATCATGCCCCCAAGGCCATTGATCAAACTTTGTGTCCTGTAGTGACTGCCATGCTCTGTGTATGTCCTTCAAGAATGTTAAAGTTTTTGGAATGCTCTTTCCTCTCATCTCTGGAACTCTCTGTGGTCTCTCTAGCCAGGACTGTTTCTGTCACTGGTCCTTCCCATGGGCTTATACCCTCCCCAGATAATGGTCCCATGGCTGAGTTTCCACATCTTATTGCCAGTCATCCATTTACCTGGCTGTCTTTGATTCTATAGTAGTAGTTCTCAGGGTGCTTCACAAAATCCATGGCATCATTGGTACCTGGAGCCTTGTAAAAAAAAAAAAAAATGAAGATTCTCAAGCTTTACTCAAGACTCGCTGACTTAAGACACTAAGGGATGGGGGTCTGGTATAATGATGTAATGTGCCCTCCAAGGGCATTTGGTGCCTTGAAGTACTGAATCCACAACTCTGGACCAGTAAGGCAAACAGTACTATCAACTTTCTTTTGTGTGTGTGCATGCATTTAAGCACACATGTGTGTTAAGACCAGGGATTGCCATGTTGTCTTCCTGAATCTCTTTCTACATTTGGTGTTTCTGTTTGTTTGTTTCCTGTTTGTTTGTTTGTTTGTTTGTTTGTTTGTTTTGTTTTAGGTTAGTTTCTAATTCTACTTGGATCTTACTGATTTGGCTAGTCTGGATGTCCGTTAAGCCTCAGAGAGCCTCCTGCTGTTGTCTCCCTGACAGTGCAATCATAAGGATGACCTACAACTGTACCTGGAGTTGCATGTCGTTATGTGATATCTAAACTCGGGTTCTTATGTGTGACAAGAATTTACCAACCAAGCCATCAGTCTAGCCCCCTCTGTTGGAAAGTTTTCAAATATCCTCACCAACCAGCTCAGTCTTTCATGATGGTAACTAGCAATCAGTATTGCAGATTTCACTATGTAACCTAAGCTGAGACTGCTGGTCTAGATCGTTCTTCTCAATATCTCCAGACCAAAAGCATGAGACTGTGACCCTGAGAATTGGTAAAAGCACAGAATTTCAGGGTCCACCAAGATACATTGAATCATAATCTATAGCTTAACAATGTCTGAAGGCACACTGAAGTTTGAGAATTAGTGTGTGTGTGTGTGTGTGTGTGTGTGTGTGTGTGTGTGTGTGTGTGAAACTTGGGTAGTTTTTCTTTTTCTTTGCTTGCTTGCTTGTTTGTTTGTTTGAGATAGGTTTTTTCTGTATATAGCCCTAGCTGCCCTGAAATTCATAGAGATCTGCCTACCTCTACATCCTGGAAGCTGGGCTTTAGTATGTGCCACTACACTTAGCTATTCTTGGGGTTTTAAGCATGTCAGTCAGGCAGTACAGTGTTCTACTACCAAGCTATATCCCCAGCTGCTGAGGAATTTTCTTTTACATATCTGTATCATAATCTCTAGCAAACTGCCTAGAATCACATAATAGCTACTTGATCAATTCTATTAAAAAAATAGAAAAACTGTTTTCTGCTTCTTGTGGTTTTGAATAATGAAATAAAAATTTGTAGTAAAGCATTTTTGTAAACAGCTTCATAAATGTGTGGTATAATATTAAGTGGTGTCTAAAAACTGGTTCATCAGGTCATTCATTCCAAATTGCTCCAAAAGTGCCTATTACTTAGCAAGTATAATTTTATACACAAAAGCAATTATGGTGAACAAGCTAGATTCAGTTGGCAAAGTGTAGCAGGAGAGACAGAAGCTCTGCAGAGTTGTACTATCAGTCAAAATAGATGAGTACCACAGAAGAGGAGGACACGGTGCTGTGAGCAGATACAACATCCTCTGCCCTTTGTCTCAGTTAAGTCGACTTTATATCTCTGAACTCTTTACAAGATGAGGCGTGAACATCCTAAGAAAAATCAGTGATTGGACTAAAGGGACCTAAGGATTCAGACACAAGACTCTGACTCCATTAGGGATCCACTCAAGCATAGTCTAGGGCAAGGACTTGGGTGCAGATGGTTATATATGAGGAAATGCCAGGAAAAAACAAAACAGGGAGTGAGGAAAAAAAGGAAGCTGAGCAAAATATGTTGTGTTTACTTGAGTGGGTAGTGTCTGGGACACAGAACCAGGCTCTGGGAAAGTCTAGGATACACTTGAGAATCATCTATGGGAAGTTCTTGAAGCAAGAGCCCAGTCACTTCAACAGCCCTCTAGGCATTATTTGCGCCATTCTTCCAGCCTATAGCTTTGAGAAGCTGAGTGGGCTTGGAAGTGGGAGTTCTCATCTACTGGAGCTCAGCCAGGGAGCAGCAGCAGGAACTGTCACCTGGAAACCACTAGAGTGCCAAGTTCAGGAGTCATCTGAGAGGTACAGATCATCGGAAGGTCTGAGGGTGCAGCCGGTGAGGATTTAAAGAAAGCACACCAGGAAACCTGAAGCTCTCTATCAAGTGTGTAAACTCTCATAATTTGAAAGCAAAGAAGAAAGAAGAGATGCTGGGACCTGAGGTAGGAGAGTGATACTGAGATGTGTCTACTGGAACTTCTGGTGAACTCAGATCAGTCATGAGGTCAATAATAAAGTGGAAACGTATGGTAAAGTGTTTCAGCAGCTGCTTTAGAAAGAGGATGTATAATATTAACTGGTATTTAAAAGTCTGGTTTATTAGGAGGCTTCTGGCAAGTCACACTTTAAGCACACAACCTGGGCTCATTGGTTGTCTAGAGA
Organism: Apodemus sylvaticus; assembly: GCF_947179515.1. Classification (NCBI taxonomy): domain Eukaryota; kingdom Metazoa; phylum Chordata; class Mammalia; order Rodentia; family Muridae; genus Apodemus; species Apodemus sylvaticus. The sequence continues at coordinate 125,516,015 of NC_067476.1, forward strand.
AAGAACACAAAGACAAGGACTGTGGAATCCTTGTGGTGTGCTGAGCTCTGAATGTTTGTGCCTGACAAGTTTCTTTGTTGTGGTCTGTAAAGACAGCTCAGTGGTTAAGAGCACATGTTGCTCTTACAGAGGGCCTGAGTTCAATTCTCACCACCTATATGCGGCATCACAACTATGTCCAGCTAGTGGGGATTCAATGACCCTGGCTTCTACTGGTGCTTGAACTCACATCATGTACCTATACACACACTCACACACATATACATACACACATATATACACATATACATACATACTCACATACACACATACATACATACATATACACATATACATACACACACATACTCATACCTGCACACATACTTCTATACATAACTGAAAGTAAATCTTTAAAAAAAAAAAAACACCAAATTCCTATGTTGAAATAGTATCCTCTGAGATCCTTGTTCATAAGTCATACCATTCATGAGACAGATACTTCATATTGATTTGGGTTTAGATTCTTAAAAGCCATCACAAGTGAGATTATTGTATGTCAGAATGCCTCTCCTAGGGAGAACTGTCTTGTGCCAGCTATTGCCATGGATAATAATGCTGAGGTCCAGCCTCAGCATAGGGAAGGTCCTGAGAAAGGTTCTGGGAATGGGAGAGGCTCTGATTCCGTAATGACTCAGTCAGTAGTAGATGCAAGCTGTCAGTTTAGGTACTGTTTTTCTTCCCTAAAGATTTTCATCATTCTTTCTTCTCATTTTTTCTCTTTTCTCATCATTCTTTAGCCTTCTCCCAACCAGAGAGCCTGAACCCAGTCTTTTATTGACCAAAGTTACATCATCAAGGCCCTAATCATTGTTAGTAATCTTCAAAAGTTCTTAAATTTACATAAATTCTATGAATCCTGGATCAATAGTTCTGATCCCCATTTCCTTAGAGTAGAAACTAAACACAAAGCAAAATCATATTTCCTTATAGATTTACATAGCCTGTTCTTCACAGGTAGCTGGGCACAGGTCTTGCGGTTTCCTGGTACATCATACAGCACGCTTTAGTAGCTATTTTCATGTAAGAGCAGAAAAAAATGACAGACTACTAAAATTAAAATGACTCTTTACAAAGTTTTGAAATTTATTCAAGTAAAGATATCTCTCTAATATCTTTCCAGGAATTCTCATCTCCAGTTCTTTAAATAACTAGGAGAACACTAAGGACTAACTTTTTATATGCTTCTATATCACCTTTTAATTCTCTAATCTCTGTTTCCTCATCCTTTGTACTGCCTCATCAATTGTGCTGGCTGGCTTCGTGTGTCAACATGACACAGGCTGGAGTTATCACAGAGAAAGGAGTTTCAGTTGGGGAAGTGCCTCCATGAGATCCAACTGGGGGACATTTTCTCAATTAGTGATCAAGGGGGAGGGCCCCTTGTGAGTGGTACCATCCCTGGGCTGGTATTCTTAGGTTCTATAAGAGAGCAGGCTGAGCAAGCCAGTAAGAAACATCCCTCAATGGCCTCTGCATCAGCTCCTGCTTCCTGACCTGCTTGAGTTCCAGTCGTGACTTCCTTTAGTGATGAATTACAACATGGAAGTGTAAGCTCAATAAACCCTTTCCTCCCCAACTTGCTTCTTGGTCATGATATTTGTGCAGGAATAGAAACCCTGACTAAGACATAGTAATTTCACAGCTTCATGTGCTTTTCTTCTAATACTATTTATTCCTAAATTATACATAAATTCCTATTTTTTCTCTCCATGCCTTTTTTGAGACCATTTTAACTCTCTATCCATCCTTAATGTCCCCAACTTCACCTTGCTAATTAATGCAGCAGTCATTGGACCAGAGGGTACGTGACCTTCCTCATAATTCCAAATTCAAGGCAAAGTCTGGCAATGAACACTTCCTACAAGAACCAAGTAGAATTTTATGGCCCCTGTGGTTATGCTGTCTAGATTCTTTCCCACTGCCCAAAAGGCCAAGCTGCAGGCCTGTTCCTTGTTCTCCACAGCCTCATGACCACCTCATTCTTGACCTCACTCCTGACACATGGGGCTCACGGGCATCAATGGCCTGGCGATGCTCCAGGGGCAGGACTGTGCCACACCTTCCTTTACGAAGCCATGCCATACCTCGAAGAATAGAACAAGAGAACAGAAAACAGGCTCCATTTCAAAGAGAAAGAGAAGTCAATCCTAGAAATATACAATGAAGAGATACAAAAGCACAATGAATATTGGTGACAATTATCATAGCAGAAGTTTACATAGAGATTATAGTTGTGAAGTCACCCATAATCAAAGCCAGACTATCTATCCCATATCCCACCAAATTTAAAAAAAAAAATGCTTTCCTATGAAAATTGTTCCAAAGAACAGGAAGAGGTAACTGTTAGATGTGGTAGACATCACTATAGGGACAAGACAGATTATAGCATCCCCAATGGCAGAGTAACAGTCCATGAAAAGTTCACAGGATGAGGGAATTTCAATTCTAGAAAATTCTTGAAGATTCAAATGAATGATCCTAAGATCGTTATTAGATGTTAAAATACAGATAAAATGAAATGAGAAAAACGTTTATGGTAGGAAGAAGAAATCATACAAAATAATCAATTGAATTTATGGAGCTAAAATTCTCAGTCAGTGGCTAAAATGCAATCCAGAGTATGTAATACACTCTACACCAAGCCAAAAAAATTCCAAACCCACAAACAAGTTTTCTGAGATACCAGAGAAAGAAAATGATGATGATGACGAGGAGGAGGAGGAGGAAGAGGAGGAGAAGGAGA